>NC_064293.1:33159096-33241191 GCF_019186545.1 Solanum stenotomum
AGATCTGATTAACTCTTCAAATTTTATCGGTGACACATAAATTGGACAAATGAAATAATATATATTATTTGAAAATTACTTAGAAAGTACAATAATTTACAGTAATTAACAATAGAATATTTTAAAGACAAAAAAAATTGATTGAATCTCGAAATTTTATTAGTACCACATAAATTGAGAAAGAAGAAATAACCTTTATTATTTCAAAATTGCGTAAAAGATATTACAAATCATACAACAATAATTAGCAATTTAGAATGTTAAAAGACATAATTTTTTTTTTACCATAGTTAACAATAATTAAAAATTTAAACTATTTTAAATTAATATTAAAGTTTGATTAACTTTTTATGTCTTTGTCACATAAATTAAAACAAAAAATGATACATATTGGGCCCGTGCTAGCACGGGCTCCGATGTCTAAGTATATATATATATATAAATATAAATAAAATGTAGTATGGGTTTGGATAATATATGGTTTAAAATGGAAGAAAGAAAAAGAGTAGGGTAACTTGCATTGTTTGTCCCTCAATTATTAATAAATTTTAATTTTGATCCTATAATATTTGAATAAGCATATTAAACTTCAATTACTTAATATATGTGATTTTGTCCCTACATATAGAAAATATTTATTTTTAGACTATATTAAGAATTCAAATTTAACGTACTGATAATTGGACAGTTTTGCACTTAATAATTCGTTAGATTTGTAAAGATTCCGAGTAAGAAATATAAAAAATGCGCTTATCAAATAATTGACAATTAAATATGCTTAAAAAATTCTTAAGGTCCAAATCAAGATTTGTTGATATTTGAAGGGTTAAGTGTTAAGTGTTATACATGCGAAATAAATTTCGCTTTAAAATCATAAGTGTTTGAAGTTGACATGAAAAAGGAATATTGAGTAGTTGAGGTGTCTGAACAGAAATTTCAGTTTAAAAAGTTAAAAATGAGAGAAAAAAAACTATTATTTCAATGGAAATACAATTTTTTCAATCCTTCACCGGTAATTTTAAGCACTGAAGTTCAATATTTGTAAAATATTGTAATAATAAAATCAACATTTTAAATATCCAATTCAATACAAATAAATATTGAAATATTTTATTATGGCCAAACGGGGCCATTTAATTAATGATTTTGCCTGAAAATGCAAACCTTAATTTCGTTTCTTTCAAACTCAAGAATGTTTATTTATTTTATTTGACAAGCTGTTGTACTTTCTTTGACATATCCTCTTTGTCTTCCTTTGATAACTGTACTTCATGGTTAGCTGACTAGCCAATTAGTCTACCACTTAAAGTTAATAGAAAAAATATTTTCAAAAAAATGGAATAACAAATAGTCTAATATATGAAACAAAGGTTATTTTTGAAAAACAAGAACAATAATTTAAAATTCACCAAGTTTAATTTTCCTCACACATTCATATTCAATGATTTAATAAAAAGGTGCATATTGTTTCATGATTCACCGACTTGTGTGAGCTCGCAATATATATACGTCGGTTCAAAATCAAACAAAGAATGAGAGTTGTCGAGGGTTAATACATGAATAATGTTGCGTATATTTTATACTTTTCAGACCACACTCATTTACACTAAATTTATTGTTGTTTATTTGATTTATTCACAATATTCTTTGAATGTGAAGCAAGCTCTTTGATCAACAATCTTATTAGAAACGAAAAGATCCATTAACATGTAAAAATCTAAATTTAATCATAATAAAGATAAATAGTGTAACGAGCTTACCCTTAATTAGTTTGGTAAGCTCTATTTTATTATAGAACCTGAAGGCTAGGATAAACCTTTTTCAAAGAAGTAAATACATATTAAGAATAAGATTTTTTTTTTTGTAATTAATAAATGATGGAAATTAAAGCAAAGTGAGGTTTAAGACAAGCAAAAAGACATTCCAATCAGTACATGCACGAAAAAATAATTCGGCGAGGTATAAAAAGTCATAAAGTGGTTGCCTAGAAAATCATTACAAATCATATCTTTTTTGTTAATTAAGATTGTTAGCCCAATTAAAACAATATTTTTTTAAATACCCAAGACATTACTTCTCTGTCCCATGCTTTGTCTTAATGCCCCGCGATTTAAGTACTTTCTGCCTAAAATTCTCACTCTTCCCACCAAAAGAAACATAAATAAATACGTTATAAGTCACTATTACAACCTTGACTATATTTATGAGTTTACCTTATCGATATAATAATATACTTTTGAACTATTGAAAATACAATAAAAATATAGTATTATATTTGATCTAATAAAACTCTCGAATTATTAGAAATAAAACAAAATACCAAGATAGATGAAAAGAAACCTTATTAGTAAGCATACTTCATCTTTAATTAAAAGTTGGGTTTGAGTCTTGGAATTAAGTTAATATTGGTAGAGAGTGTTTTATCGTGAAACTTCCGACGCAAATCCAAATTAGCTTAATTCCAAAATGAAATACTGCATTGGATGGTAAAGAAAAATTGACACTCTAAAAGAATTTTTAAGTATTAAGTAGTTTAATTAACTTCTTGTACATAAATAATGTTATTGATCCATTTTTTTTATATTTTTTTTTTACAAATGAAATGAATGAACCTCTGCTTTTCATTTTAGTATTTCAAGAGGCATTGTAATTTGATTTTGTCTGATAAACAATCCACTTTAGATTGCTTAGTCCATTTCATTGTTAAAGCAATTTGAATATAATTTTTTTTTGTTAATAATTCTTGCATTGTTATGTTGTATAGATTTAAGATTTGTAACATGAATAAGGATATATGAAGTAGTTTATTTACATAACTATACCTTTTAATTTAACTTCAGTTTATATCTATGTCGTTCAACTTTGAGCGTGTATAAGTAAATATTAAAATTTGTATAAAAATTGAACAAATAGACACATTCGTCCTACGTGGCGTTCTACATGACAATTTTATATCTTCTGTGTCATTCTACATGTATTATGTCATGTAGAATAATACGTCTACTTGTTCAACTTTAAGTAACTATTTGCATACAACTAAATAAATGACATAAATATCAGTCGAAGATAAACTAAAAGATACTATTTATATATTATGAAACGAAAGTTTAAAGAGAGATTCAAAGTAGGTGAAACCTCGTAGTCTCCGTCAAAAGAGATTTTGTATGAAAAGAACATATATCAGTTTCTAACTTACTGCTTGTGGCTGCTTCTCTTTCTGCCATGATTGGATATCACTATGAACCATTACTAACCTTTAATCCTAAGCCAATTGTCTGTCTGGTGTCTCATATACTTCTGTCTTCTTATAATAATAAATAATAATACTAATGTATTTACCTTTTCTACCCTTCACCCTAATTATGTACATTGGTTGGCCCCATCTCACTTTCATTTTCCCCTTTCACAAAATTCCAACTCCACTTGCATTATTATTCACCCAAAATGACCATAGCCTGTACCTCACAAGATTATGATATACTACATAATTCATACTTGTATTCCTCCCACCCTCAAATACATGACTTGACTCTTTTGGAAGAACATATACATATCAATTTGAAATGGTTTAACACAAACTCAATATATTTGTCGAACTCTTTTTTTTGGATAAAAGAAAATTTGTTGTATTGGAACTCTAAACTTGGTTACTCGAATGGGCTGAGAATTTCTATTTTACTATTTGATTTATTACCGTATAAAAATAACTCAATTATCTATTTATCAATGCACTAGATTGTAAAAATTACATCGATAATGAATTCAAACTTTTCAGTTTAGCAATGCATTTAATTAACAAAAATGCAACTCCATTGAGCCGGATGCTTAATACAATAAACACCATAAAATTCAATATATCCTTAATTTGAAGTACATGCACTGATAAAAAATCATTATTTTTCCACTAAAAAATGTTTAGTGACTATTTCTACTGATTTGATTGACTAAAAAATGTTTAATGACTATTTCTACTGATTTGATTGAATCGGTCATAAAAAGAAAAAATAACAGTAGTATTTTTATACGGAAAAATAAGGAAGTTTTCTACTATTTCAGTGAAAAATTGTTTTCTATCATGTATTTTTCCGCGAACTGATTTGGTGGAAAAATTATATTGTATAGAATAAAATCCTAATTATTTGCGGTGGAGAAAACCTTTGCTTCAGTAGTGATACTCACTACTAATGAATGACCAAAGCATTGTGACCAAGAAGATATTTTGGTAAATGATTTGAGTTTTAAATCCTTTAACAAAACACAAAACATATGTAGGGACAAAATCTTGAATTATTAAAAAGGGCAAAATAGGAAATTAACGACACATAATTGAGTTTATGGCCCACTTCCTCACACCATAAACCTTGTTAAAATCGTCCCTTTTTTCATCACTCTCTTTGAACCAATTTTCCTAATTTCCATGGCTAACCTCTTCAAGATACATACACTTTTTCTATCCATCTTCCTCTTTTCTTTCACCATTTCTTCAACTTCAATCCATGACCTTCTCAGAAGCAGGGGACTCCCAGCTGGTTTATTCCCAAAAAATGCTGTAAAATCATATGATCTTGATGAAAATGGCCACTTACAAGTCTACTTGGATAGTCCATGTGTTGCAAAATTTGAAACAAGGGTGTTTTTTGATAGTGTTGTAAGAGCTAATCTTAGCTATGGTGGTTTAATTGGAGTTGAGGGTCTTTCTCAAGAAGAGCTTTTTCTTTGGTTACCAGTTAAAGATATCATAGTTTATGATCCTTCTTCTGGTCTCATCTTGTTTGATATTGGTCTTGCTCATAAACAAATGTCCCTTTCTCTATTTGAAGAACCACCTATTTGTAATCCTCAAGGTACTCTCTTTAATTTATTTATGTTAAAAAATCCATTCTTGATTAGTTTGTTATCTCAATCCTCTGTTTTTTCACTTTCCTTTTTGTTGCCGGAGTCGGTATTTTCAATAAGTTAGTTTAACCTTATTTATGTAGTGTGATTTGTGGCCTCTCTAGCTGGTCACAAATTTCAAAAATCTTTATTTTTTATTACTAATTGTATTGGATCTGAAATTTGTTGTGTTGTGCACCTAACAAAAGATGAATTTATATAGGAAATGCAGGTGTGTTAATGGAGAAGAAAGGAAGAAGGAAGGAGTCTGGAATTCAGATTGAAAGATACAAAAAATTTCCAGTCAGTGGAATCTCTGATTAAAAAAAAAAAAAAAACTTTCAGTTTTGCTGGCTGTGTTCTTTGATTTTGGGTTTGATTGATGAAGGCTTGAAGCTTCAACAAAAGAGATTTGCAATGAGATTCTCAATTAGGTGCTTGTAGGGTTGTATAAAGTGGAAACTAACAGTATAAAGTTTTGGAAAGAGCAAAATTTTGAATTCTTCTTATTTATTTTTTTTTAAAAATAATAATTCTCGCCTCTTGAAAAATTGATATACTACTAGCTACTAGTAATACATTGTGTTATGATTAATTACCAAAAGCAGATAAATATGGTGTGAACATATTTCAGTTTTTCCGACCTGCTCTGTCTGCCACAAACATTATTCTAATCTGACTCAAAAATAACACATACTATAAACACGAATAATCAAAGAATGACTGTCATGTCATTTCTCCAAAGTCATATATACTTCTAAAAACTGCATAACGTGCCATGTGAACCAAGGGCGGATGTAGCTTTCGGCAGCCAGTGAGGATATTAGAACGAGTGACGGAGTCAAATATTCAAATAAAAGGAATTTAAAATTTTTATATACATACATTTTTTTTCCCTACTTTTATGCTATTTGTAGTACCGTATGATTTTTTAATGAAAGAGATTCAATTGAATCTCCATCCTTGATTGTTGCTCCGCCATTGACACACCGCGCATAATCAGCCCATTGCATTATATTTGAATTAAATAGATATATTATAAAAAATTCAAACAAAACATGTTTATATTAAATTCACATTTAAATGGAAAAGTAAAAATTAATATAGTCAATTCCAACCTATTTGAGAATAAGGTATAGCTATTGTATGGGAAAATAAATATTGGTAATAGTGTATTACGTACACTGATTTAAAATTTTGAATTTGTCTTTAATCATATCAAACTATACTCCAACTTCCATTTATATGTCAGGAAATGGAGTAGGATGGTCAAACTAAATTGATTCATGGTCCAAGAAAGGTATGGTCAAAGATAGAATTACATATTAATTAAGTGGTAACTCTAACTCATGGTTATTGTGCGTTGCTAAATTCCTATTAGTGAATTACCCGTGAGTCTTGGGATAAGGTCACACTAATGTTTTGTACACAGGAAAAAAAGAAATATATTAAAATATGTACTACCAATTTAATTTGTATCCATTTTTGCAGCAATGTGCATGATGAGGTTTTATTTTTGCATTGTTGTAATTGCATGACCTTATTATATCAATTATTATTATTACTATCATTATGTGGGACACAAAGATTTGTGATCTTTAAGCTTGAATAGACCAGGGCGGTTCTGTAATCCATGTGTTAATATCAATTTGAGACTTTCCAACAACTTGCCTTGGGGTCCACAAGTTTGGCCAGATAATTAATTTTGATTGAATATGAAATTTGTTAAGGAAGATTGTACTAATAAGTAATTATCACAATGGGTTAATATTAAGTTTCTTGAAGAAAAGATCCTCCCTTAAATCAGGTTTATATATGCTATTGATTGATAATAATGTAGGTGGTTAGAATGGTGTTAAGTTTGTTCTGCACTCTCTTTTCAGCTTCCTATTTTTTGTCCTCTATTTACACACATTTTCTATTATTGAAGTTTTGTATCCTTTGCTGGTGGTTAAAGACTTTTTTGTCCCTTGGCCTTAATAGGGGCGGATCTAATGAAGGAGCTACGAGTTCATCCAAACTTAATTATTTTATGTTAAGAAAAATTCGTAAGTATAAATAATAGATTTCGAAATCAGTAAATCAGAGTGGACATGAGAGAATGTCGAATGATATTTAAATGCTACTAGGTAGAATGTATATAATTTCATTATCCAGCCATCTAAAATGAGCAAAATCTTGAATCCTGTGTATATATTTGAATTGGAAACTAAAAGAAGTACAAAATTGAAAATGCTGTGCCTCATCCCTGACTATGTTGGTTTCTTTTTCGTGTGACTCGAATGTAACAAAAAATGGAAGCAATAAGAGCAGTGGCGAAGCCGCCAAGGATCAAGTCTCCACCAGCCATGGACTTGTTGAAAGAATGATGAGTCCTTATATGTGTGACTGCTGGAGCTTGATCACCTCTTCCTCTGTCCATTCCTCCTTCAAACGGCGCAGGACTTGGGACTACTGTGATTCTGTGAAGGTGTCTAGTTTTCTAAGTGCGTTAGCATTTTGCATAAGCAAGCTAACCTGAGCTAAAACTAGGCAAATGAGGAGAAAACTAAGCCTAGCCATAGAGAATATGAATATTGCTACAACTGTGTGCGCGTTTAGTCCTATTAATATAGATTTGAGAGAGTCTTTTTCGTGTTAATATTATAGTAAGAAGGTAGGTATACTACCCATGGTCTTAAATTTGACGTCTGATTTGGTTTTTCAACTAGTCTTTTATTATTTGGATCCTTAGACCTGTTAAAGAAAGTTTTAACAAGGGAAGGTGATGCTTGAGGCAGGTTTATTTTCGGCTGTTCATTGAGGACGACATTGGTCAAAGAACAGAGAAGAAATCAAGAAAGACAGTGAAACAAATGTCCTGCTATATTATAGGTAGAAGGTTTGTCATAAATTTCACTCTTTACACGTCTAATATTGGTGTTTGTTCAATATCTTATTCAAACACAAAGGACACTTAATGTGCTGGCTTTTATTATTTAGCTGTTTATTCAGCTGGATGGGATGGGACCAAAAATGTTATTTATTCAATGTTTCGTCTAGAGAAGCCAAAAAGTTTGGAGCCTGGATCCCACCATGGAAACTTCAAGTTAAAATGTATATTCTATTTCAAAGTTTGCCTCAGTCAAACGTGACTGCATGAAATGCTATAGAATCAATATTTTGAAAGAAAAAACAAGAGCTCACACAAGCTCTTTTTTGGATACAATATTTCGAAAACATGATTGAATCCTTTTTTGACACCATAACTAAAAATTAGAGGTACTCTCCAATGAGACTTAAGCTATTAGGGGATTTCATGCTGGTGCTAGTAGATTCCGTGGATGATCTCCAGTAAGATCTCTCTGATTCGATTAGCTTCAGTTAGTCCACCTTGAACCACCTGAAACACATAGAAAGATTAACAAATTGTGTATGTTGTTATATTGCAGCACACACAGTACAAGGTGCTAAGCAAGATCTCCTTTTTGTACTATTACAAATCTTGATATCTTCGGGCTATAGTTTTTTTAATCGCTACTAAAAACCTCACTTTTTTAACATATGTTTCTCCTACCTCCACAGATGTAGTAATAAGAATAGCTCCTTTAGAGGCAGTGGCACTGGTGTCATTAATATCAAATCCAAGAACATTCATTGCCTCCATCAGTTTAGTTAATCCACCTCTTTTCTTTTGGCAGACTATTTTTATCCAAAGCTTAGTTGGGCCAATGTGAGCCACTTGAACTTCAGGCTGTTTTAGAAAGAAAGACAAAAGTTGTTTTACTGTCCTTTTAATTCAAGAATATCAAAGATTGAAACTTTGGTTTTATACATAAAGTTACCTACCTCTATGCCCCATTTACCCATCTCCTCTGCAGTATCAATAATCTCTTCATTTTTTGTCTCCGGTTCCTCCCCATGAATTGCCTCCATTTCAAGAAGCTGCTCACTTAGGTTGTCCACATTCATTTGTAGCTCCCTAATGTAAGTGATGGCATCAGTGATTATGGTTTCTTTAGTCATCTGAAATCAGACAAGAATTTAAACTCTTTTAGAATTAAAAAAAAAAGGTTAAAAATTCATTCTTTATGAAATTATGTAAAGAATGAAGGGTTTTGATTCATTGCATTTGTTATGTTTGGGACCAATGAGCGTAATTGAAGAAGCCTTTCGCTAAGTTTTTGACGCCTATTTCTCTCAGCCTTAAGGTTCTTGGATTTGTATTCTTTAACTTCACCATCAATTTGCTTCCTTTTATCTGTTCTTCTTCCTACTTCCCTTTCTTCAGAGTTGTGTGAATTATCAAATGTGGTGTTGGGGGATTCCATTTTAGCACACCTAATTACTACCATTTAAAAGAGAATAGTTATAGTATGTTAAAATGGATTCCTAAATTAGAAAGGAAATCTATAGAGAGAGAGTATTGGTGCTAATGATTAATATGTTGAGTGCAGCTAAAAGAAGAGGCAATACTGCACTGGTTTTTTGTTGTAGGCAGAGAATAGGTTTATATAGGTGCTCCTCACAACAGAAACATTTCTTGGTTGTGGGAATCTTCTTGTTGCAGTTTGTTGGGCATTTCCTAATTGATCACATGTACTTGGGGTGTTTTGGAAGGACTCATTTTTGGCATGAGAAAGAGAGAGAGTGTGTGTGTGTGTAGAGTTTTGTAGGTTCAGACACTACAACCCTTTTCAATTTTGGTCTATTACACTTTTCACTATTGTTGTTATGCAGAAAGAGATTAATTTAAACGGGGAATATGGTCAGTAAAGATTCATTTACCCCGAGTTTAACTTGTTTGGGACTAAGTTCAACAAGTACTTTTTATGTTTACATACTAACTAGTATGCATATAACATAACAATGATTGAATGGGAACGGTGATATATATAGTGCCAACCAACTATGCCTCAATTCCAAAGTAGTTGGAATCGGTTATGTATCCTCATAGTTTGATTACTTACGCGTAGTTGTTGTCTTACTAAAACCCTCCTCCATTATGAGGACTCGTAATAGGCCATAGGGTTAAAGAGTAACAGCCACCCGGGAAAAAAGAATTAAACAGAACAAAGAATAGAAGTGGGGTAATGTTCTTGTTAGTTATGTTTGTGACTACTTTGTGGTTTGTTACTGGCATTGTAAAGTACAAATGAGTGACCAGAGCTGCTTTAAGCAGGAATTTTATTCGCCTTTCACTTTTTTTTACGCCTGACAGGAATAATTTCTTTTAAAGTACAACTACATTAAAGCACTAGAAAGAGTTTATGGTATTCCAAGTATGTGTTTTGTGCTTTAACCAGTCAAAAACCAAAATATGGTACAACAAGATACCTAGTCTAGTCTAGGTCTGGAGGATGATGTGTACGTAGTTTTATCTAAAAATAACGGGAGATAAAGATGATAAATTATTTTAACTGTATAAATATTTTTTCCACACTTATATCACAAACAAAAGTAGCACTACATGTTAATGCACACTGTCCGTCCTGTCTAAAGAGGAGAAATTAAATACAAGTGCAGAATTATGATGCAATAACTTATAATTCTGGTATGGAAAAAGACCATAGGAGCCTTTTAAGTATCACATAAGTCCTTCGTAACGTAACACCATAGAATAAGTTGTTGCAATCTATTGTACGAAATAATCAGGTTCTTTTAGCAATTATGCGATAGATTAACAAAGGCCAGATATAAATTGAATATATTTTTTTCATATTAAATATAAAAATGGGGTATGTTATATGGAACTATATATATCTATTTCTCTCCTTTCGAAAGTGCTGTTCAGCGCCAAAATAAGCAATCTAATGTCTACTTCTTCATCTCTCCGCTGTGTGAAAGGCATCTTCGCCGGAAAAGACAGAGCAATAAATCAGCCCATTACTTCTTCAAGACCCACCGATCGAGCCCAAGCAATTGTAGACTCTTTCAAAAAATCATCGGAATGCCCCAAATTCCGACTGAAACGCTTCCAATATGAAATCACCGTTCACCAACTTACCGAAGCCAAACACAAATCCGGCATTATAGATATCATAGAACATCAAAAAAACTATCCTGATATTCGTAACGAAGCGTTTGTTGCCCGTCTTATTCTTCTTTATGGCAAAGCGAAAATGGATCATCATGCACGTAAGTTGTTCGATGAAATGCCTCAACTAAATTGGCCGCGCACTGTCTTTTCCTTCAATGCCCTACTGGAAGCATATCTTAAATCAGAGAAATATGATAAAATCGGCGGCTTGTTTCGCGAATTGCCCCCGAAATTGTCAATTGAGCCTGATTTGGTGTCGTATAACACTGGGATTAAGGCATTGTGCAGGGCTGGTTTGTTGGATTCTGCTGTGTATTTGATGGATGAGATTGAAAATCATGGGATTAAGCTGAATATTGTCACTTGTAACACGTTATTAAAAGCATTTCATGAAAGCAAAAGGTTTTCTGAAGCTGAAAGTTTGTGGGCTATGATGGAAAAGAGAAATATTATCCCTGATCTTTGCAGTTACAATATTAAATTAACTAGTTTGGTTAAAGCTAAGGAGGTTTCAAAGGCGATTCAGTTCTTCGAGGAGATCGTTAACAAGGGTTTCAAACCGGATAATTTCAGTTACAGTGCTATGATAAAAATGTATGTTACTAAGGGGAATCTGGAGGAGGTCAACAAGTGGTATGAGAAGATGACGCAAAACGGATGTCTTCCGGATGTTTCAACATTGACGATACTTATTAGTTTTGCTTGTAGCGCCAAAAAAATTGATTTTGCTTTGGATTTGTGCAAGAAAGCAATGAATTCACGCAAAGCTATTCATAATACAATAATGCAGAGGGTTGTCAATTGTTTGGTTGAGCATTCTAAGATTGAAAATGCGAGAGAACTGGTTACGTTGGCTGAGTCTTATAAGAGCTTTCCGTATGAGCTTTCCTTGCCTTTGCATAGCTAGTTTCTTTCAGCTATGTTTGATCGTTTACTAGAGCTGAAGTGATCAAGGGTTTGAGGAATGCTCTATACAAAATTTAGCTTGTTGCATTTAGGTTAAGTATGTTACATTTTGACTGTTAGTTAACAGTCAATCAAATTGTTGGATCTAAACATTTTTGAAGGATGCTGGTGCTGGACTTGTATAAATTAGATGCTTGCATTTATGTATCTAGAGATTATTAATGTTTGCATAATCTACAGAGTCTCACATGAGAATGCCAAGTATGTGAAAAGCAGTTGCAACGATTTTATTGTTATACCCCAAGGTAGTTTTAGGCCATTTGGAAGGGAAAAGGTATTTGGATAGTTGGTGTACCCAGAATTTTGAGATGATCGAGCCTTGATAGAATTAATTAAGGCATGCATTAATTAGTCTGGTATAACACAGTTATAAAAAAAGAGAAGAAATCACCTAAATAGCGAGTTTTACCAAGTGTTCTAATTTCAAATGACCACTACCTAGGTTTTTTAGTTTTCATTTTTAAATTCATGGCGGGATGATCAATTATAGAAGTCATTCATCTTGTAGGGAGTTGATGGAGCAGTATAGGAAGGGGAAGAGAGACTTACATATAGTGTTTATTGATGCAAAAGAAACACACAACATAGTCTATAGTTATATAAATTTGAGATTTCAATTTCAAGTTTTAATTTTAAGTCAACGTTTTATGAAATCTGCAAAAAATAAAATAAAATAAACTCCAATTAAAAAGCCACGATTTCAAATTCCAAATTGAGTTGTCAATTGTTTTAAATGTAAAATCTGACATAAAATTTACATTTTGCAAAAAAATATTTCATGCTCAAACACGAAGAAATTTGACATATCACACCTAAGGAATATCTTTGAAAAAAAAACTTGGCTAGTTATCATTGTGACTAGTGGACCTTTGTAAAATTATGTGTATGAAAGTTTATAATAACACGTAGTCACAAATATTTATAATTTTCACATATTTTATGTCTATGAGAAAAAAATATAATTTAAAACATTCAAATTTCATATTGGGTAATTATAAACGGGCTTTGAAAAGGAGCAGGCCTAAATGGATTAACCTCAGTTACGAAACTCCAATTCAACGCCGCTTCACATGTCTTCTTCTTCTTCTTCCGTTTATCGCCGGCTTCACGGAATCTTCACCGGGAAACACAAAGTCAGTGTAAAGCTGAAAACTGAACAGCCCCAAATAACTTCCACCAAATCCACATCTAAACTTCCTGAAAAACATAAACTTCAAAGCATTGTTGACAACTTCAAAAAATCATCTGAATCTCCTGAATTCCGAAACCGTTGCACCAACTATACGACCGCTATTCGCCGCCTTGAATTCAATTCTTCCGCTATCGAAGACATTTTTGAGCACCAAAAACAATACCCAGAAATTAGCAATGAGTTCTTTGTCTGCCGTCTCATACTCTTATATGGTACAGCAAAAATGCATGAACATGCCCGTAAACTGTTCGACGAAATGCCAAACCTAAAATGTCAACGAACAGTCTTTTCTTTCAATGCCCTTTTGGAGGCCTACTCAAGGGCAGAGAAGTACGATATAATCAGAGATTTGTTTCGTGAATTACCTGGGGAACTATCGATAGAGCCTGATGTAGTGTCTTATAATACTTTGATTAAGGCATCATGGAAAGCTGGTTCTTTGGATTCTGCTCTCAGTGTAATGGATGAGATGGAAAATCAAGGAATTATACCTGATAAAGTGACTTTCAATACGCTTTCGAACGCATATTATGAAAGTAAAAAGTTTTCTGAAGCAGAAGATTTGTGGGTATTGATGCAAAAGAAGAATGTTGATGCTGACTTGGGGAGTTACACCGTTAGATTACAAGGATTGGTTGCGAATAACCAGGTTAGCGAGGCGATTGAACTGTTTGAGGAGATGGGGAAGAAAGACATCATCCCAAAAGCTTTCAGTTATAACATTATGATCAAAATGTATGTGGATGATAGGAACTGGGAAGAGGCAAAAAGATGGTATGTGAAAATGGTGGAAAAAGGACGTTATCCGGATAATGCAACATTTGAGATGCTCATTTCTTTTGCTTGTGACAAGGATAATCTTGATTTTGCGCTTGAATTGTGTAAGAAAGCTATTGCTTCAAAAGTTGCTATTTATAATGCAACAATGCAGAGGGTAGTCAATGTCTTGGCTGAGCATTCCAAGCTTGAAGATGCACAGGAGCTGGTGAACTTGGCCAAATCATATAAGCTATTCCACTCCCGACCCCGATCCCGGTATAAACTTTCGCTGCCTTCTCTTTAATAGTTACACATTTTATGCGGTAGTTTTACTTGCACTACTGTTTCTGCTGAACTATGTTTTTAGGATTTGTTTGTGAGTTTTATGAATTACCCTTCAAGATTGAAGAATATAAGGCTTGTGGAATGCTTCGGTTGAACGTATAAATATTTTGCTTATAGCAATTTAGTTCCATTTCTACATATTAGCTACCAAATTACTAGTATATCATAATGAATTTTGTAGTCTAATGAAATCAGGCTATTTAAAGAATCTCATTCTGGGTTTTAGATTCATTCTTCAAAATATCTAGCAATTTCCAGAGGTAGACCTCTTTGCTTCTCTAATTAATGTGCATTGCATAAAATTGCTTGCTGCGAATTGTGATAATCACCAGTTATTAATACTTCATCAAAACTCATATTAAGCAAAAATAAGCAAGGCTTTTGCTGCATCACGTCACATTGTTCCAAAATGGGTCATTAAAGTACAATAAGTCAAACCTGCAGTTATGTGACGGGTTGGGCATGCTATTTTCAGCAAATATAAAACTCAAATCTCATTGTAGATCTTACATTGTCATCATTAACGTCAATGTGATGAAATAAACTTATGATCTTTTTGTGTTTATTCTTTTCTATAACTTGCCAGTGGTGGAAAAGGAACTCATAAAAATGATCCTTTATAATAATACCCAAAGTAGTACCCTTTTTTATTCTTAATTAATATCTTAAAAATGAAATGGCAGGAGTAATACTTTTTAATTTGTCATGAAAAAAATCTGTGTATTGCTCTCCATCAATTCACATTTTCAGCATGAACATATATGAGAATTCTATTGTTTTAAAACATGAAGAACTTAAGATTCTACTACTTTTTTAAAACTAACTTAAAAAATAGATTTATAGCACTTATTAGAATGGAGAAGAGTACATATGCTAAGCATTATTGATGTGAATAAACTAACTTAAGTGGAAACCAAATGATAGGGTCAATTATTCGTGTTATGCTTGAGGGAAATAGGTACTCCTATAGGTAAGATTTTTCATGGAGCCATAGAACTCAATGATGTGCTCAATCGTGTGTCTCCATCTGTGTTGCAAAAAATTGACTTGATATGCTCTTCTAGGACAGGAAGGCAATGATTCTCATCATAAATGTACATCATAGGAACCATTCTGGCCACGTTGAGACAAGCCTTTTGAAAGGACAATGGAATTGCACTTGGTGAGAGGCACTGTTTATTGACATCTTTCCATGTGTTTGAAACCATGTCCAAAACATGTTGCCTTGCATCTTCATTAGTTAAGCCCTGCTCTTCTTTCATCAAGCACTCTACTTATGATCTATCGTTCCCTTTTTGATGCTCGTCCTACCAAATATTAGAACTACGTATTAGAACAAAAGTTGGATGATGGTTAACCCATCACCAACTCAGTTGGTGAGACACCTCCACTTAATCAGTACTAGCAGAGACAACCATTAGAAAGCGACCCCCCCTTCATCAACAAAAAAAAGGGACACCCCTTGCCAAAAGATTTCCCTCATATGTGTATACCCTACCTTTGCGGGGCTGAGAAACTTTTCTTATAGTCCCTCAGATCCAAAGAGATGATATTTGAAGTATGGTTGCACGAAAAATATGAAACAAAATATCAAGATATAAAACAAATGAATTAACACATAGTAACACCTTAACACCTTGAAGGATAAGAAAATACATGATTACTAAATACTACTACTAATAAGGCTGTGAGAAGATGGGGTAGCCCTAGCCCCCTGCCTCTCCCATCTAAAGGGCGACAACACTCGGCTATCTACTACTTCTACCATAATTTGCCACTTTCACATCTTCCTATATCTAGGGTCATGTCCTCAATAAATTGAAGTTGGGTCATATCCTGTCTAATCACCTCTCCTCCCTGTTATTCTTTGGCCTACCTCTACCTCTCCTAGTTTCTGCTATAGCCTACCTCTCATGTGCACGTCCTCTTCACATGCCGAACCACCTCAGCCTCACTTTCCTCATCTTGTCTTCCACGGAGGCCATTCCCACCTTGCGTCGTATAACTTCATTCTTAATCATCTCTCTCCTAATATACCCTCACATCCATGATCCATCTAAGCATCCTCATCTCTGCTATACTCATTTTCTGAACATGAGCATTTTTTGACCACTTTGTAGAATAACAAGAGCAAATATTAAGTGTATCGGAAACAACTTCTCTATCCCGTAAAAGTAGATGCAAGGTTTGTACATATCTTACGGTTTCCCTACCCCACTTGTGGAATTACACTGGGTATGTTGTTGTTTAGTAAAGTGCCAAAACTTATATAATCCTAGACATTTACACTCAAACTAACTTGTAAACTAAATCCTGCATAAGCCATTACACTTAATAATCAGTAATACGAAATTCAAATTAAATGGAGGTAAGTGAATATCCACTGTTGATCTCTTTGGAGTGGGGTGCGTGAAAAGTAGAAAAAACACTAATTTCAAATTGGAAACCATTACTATCTTTTTACCTCAGCATTTCCAAGGCGAAGAAACCATTACTATGTTTCAGATGTCTTGATAGTACAATTTTTCCTTTTTCTTTTTTTACAATATCAGTGTATAGAAATTGAACTTTCAAGACAATTAGTTCAGTAATACAAGTGTCCAAAATCCCTACAGCTTTTCTCAAGTGGTCAATAGGATTCCATCCATGTAACCATTTAAGTGGGTTGGCTTCAACTCTTTTGTCAGAGAAATTTTCCTTCCACCATCTAATATTTACACAAACATATGCAGGCGTCATATTAGTTTTCAACTGATTTTGGTCTTTGACAACCTTGTCTCCACATGCTTTGCATATTTCACGTCCAATATCTCCTGTCGCATACAATTCCATGCGGTCAAAAACTTCGATCGATCATATATACTTAATGTTCAGTCAATGAAAATGAAATCAAGAAAAGGCGAGATTGATATCATTCGTGTATTATTTTTTTTAATATTATCAGTGGATATAACTTAAATTCATTAAGAATTTTTTTTCTTTCATGTTTTACCCTCAATATTAATTACTTATTCTCTAAATTATTTTTCAAAATTTAAGATTATACATCAATTAATATGGATATTAAGTTGTCGTTTAGACATATATAATAGACGTTATTATTGAGTTGTCGACGTCTATGATGTTTTGAGTTTGTTATTGCAAGTTTTTAAAATTATTTTTAAATCAAATATAAGTTAAATTTATTTAAGCATAATAATTAATCAAATTACTTAAAGGTCATTTTATAATTAATTATATATGTATTTGACCATTTAGGAGTATTCTTATCTTAAAAGTAGAGTAATTGAAATAGGGAACTAATTATGAAAATTATGAGAGAAGCCTGGACTCCAATCCATCGCTTTACGCTCTCTCTCTTCTATTCGAAATAACCTCCTATTTTTGGAATATTCCTGGGGCAAGAAGGTTTCTAACCTGTAAACCACTAGCTACACACCCATTGCTTCCTAGCAGCTCTATTACTAGGTAAGTAAACACCTCAACGACTATTTTGTCTTCTAATACTACAATACAATCATACTATTTATCAACCATTAGAGTTCAGTAAACTTCTTCTCGCTTTACGCCCTCGGATCACAACCTTGACTCCACGTAAACCGAATGGTTAAAGTCTGGCCAATGAAAAGTAAGGAAAAAAAATGTAATCCTATACATATATGTATACATGTGGGAGGATTTTGCAAGGTATAACTTACATAATTATATACGTATATCTGTTTTTTTAATAACGTATTTGGCCATATATGTATTTTATGGGAATTGGGACGTATTTATGGGAGTCTGAGAAATATTCTTTTCATATACGTAATTTAAGAGGATATGAAAATTGTCGGAATTATTCTTTTCCCTATTATATTGAGAATAAAATTGATGAAAATGTTTAGAAATTTAGAGGGAAGAATTAAAAATGTCGAATAAAATAATCAGTTTATAGTGTGAATAAAAATCATTATAGTATTTTCGTGGTTGTGGTTAAAATATTTATTATCAAAATAATTTATTATTTTTTACATCAGTTCATAAAATTTAAACTTTATTGTTACATTTTATATTGGTTCAAAATCAGTATCATAGCCTTTTGCTCAAGTATCCTTTACTTTTTATTTCCACATTTGCATTTAGTTTTTTAATATATCTATCTTCAGTTCTTTGGTTTTTGTAATTATTTTTCCACACTTCCCTTTACTTTTCTATTTTTCATTTTTGTCCCTTAATTTTTAGATCTTATCACATTTAATTCTTTAATTTTCATATCTCTATTAGCCTTCTTGAAAATTTAATGTTCTTAGTTTAACCCCTCAACAATACTCATGATTACAATTTTTTCCCTTACGTATTTCTTCTTTCCTGATCATTATAGGCAAAATATTTTATTTTATTTCATAATTTGAGGCAAAGAACTATGTCGATAGAAGAATATATCATGAAAATTTGATCAATTACGTAGGCAATGATGCACCATACTTCTTACTAGACAGTAGACACATTAATATTAAAACTTCTTAAAGTACCTCTCAAATAAACACACGAATCGAACATGATTCTTAGATTGATTCTTTTTATCGTAGACAATATTACCTCTACTTTATAATAGTACTTAATGGAAGAATTCTCCTTTCGAGTTCCCCTTAAACATACTCTTTTATAAACAGAAAATTAATTAAACATTTGATGTCAGTTCATTAAAGAAAATCTTAATAATTAAACACCTATATGAGAACCTACAAGAAGGATGTAATAATTGTTAAATATGAAATACTCATCCACTTTTATTTGTTATGCTGCGTTTTTCAAAAGTTAATTTGACTAATTTCAAAGTAAAATTAGATTACATTAATTCGATATTTTAAACAAAAAATTTAGATATTCAAAAACTATACGAAAAGTACTATAAATTGTATTTTTTTTTTTCATATCAATATAATGAAAAAAATACATCATAAACTATTAGTCAAAATTTTTATAATTTGACTCTAAAAGAGGAGACCATAACAATTAAAAATGGACGGAAGGAGCATACATTAGTTAATTATATATAGTAAAAGATATAGTAAATCCATTACATATTTTTCCTTTTAGATATTAATCCTGTTAAATGAATGTAGCCATGATGGAATGTAAGATTTCGGATCATTTGCGTATTACATAAGAAAAAGAGATATGGAAATTAATTAGGCGATAAAATTTCATGAATCTTTCTTGGAGATTAGTTATTTAATTAATTAGTTTGGAAAATTGTAAAGCAACCTGGCTTTATTACTCATGCTTTGTATCCAGCGCAACTTGAGTAGTACGGCGAGTTTATCAATTAAACTTTGGGTTATGAAAGAAAGAAAGGTTCAAAGAACTATCTTAATTTAATTGCATGCTAATTAACCTCGTATTTATACCTTATCACAACCCCCATTTTCTTGGAAGTGTACACTAATCAGTGGCTTCTTTCTTCTAAACATTACTACGTCCTCCAAGCTAAAATAAATGAATTTCTGATATTTTTTCTATGGTCCTAAATGAATTAATATTTTGCTTTTCCCCCATAATTATCCTTTGATTTTTCAACTATCTCTAGCTTTAAAAATAAGTTTGGAAAGAAAAAAAAAAACAATGAAATTACCCTTTAATTAAAAAAACATTTATTTTGAATCGAAATGAGCACTATTTTAAGGTTAATATTGTGCTCAAGTACCAATGAATTCTCTTTGTCTGTTGATAAATATAACATTAATTAACAAAATCCTAATAGTACTGGCCGGACATCATATCAACTTTCGACTATCTTCGAAAGATTCTCCATAGTTCATATTATTACGTGTTTTACCTAAATAAAAAAAATATTAATTTTTTTTTAATTTAGTGTTATTTATACCTTTTGAAGAAGTTTTTTCAGTGAAAATTTCCTATGAGTACATTAAATAAGTGCTCTTACTATTTCTTCAAAGGCAATATTGAACATGAACTTATGACGAGAGGGAGTTGCTTGGATGGTAAGCACCCCTCACTTTCAATCCAAAGATTGCTAGTTCGAGTCACCAAGGGAGCAAAAAGGCGTGGGAGCCCCTAGGGAGGGTAAAAAAAAAAACATGAGCCTATTATTCATTTTATTGTTATTGTTAATGATATTTTCATGGCACGGTATCTAAATAGACTGAAGATTAGTTATATTCAGTACTTAATAAGTATTGAGAGAATAATCATATCATGCAAATTTTAGAATGTGAATACTCCAATATGAGTTTGAACTTTCAACTATTGGGATTTTTTATTTTTTTTGCTTTGGAATTGGAAGGATTTTATTTATAAAATAGTAGGTTCATCCATATAAAAAGGAACTGATCTAAATGATATAGTTCCATTCGCATCTCCTTCAAGAGCTAGTGTAAAGGAAGGAGATGCTTCAAAAACAAACAACTTGTTCATAGGCATATTTGAATCCATAGTCTTCCTTCCATATTCCGCTAATATTGGTATTTGATTATACACATATTGAGAAGTGGGGAAGGCCGGAAGGGGGAGAAAGGGTTGATCTTTTAATTTGTCTGTCAAATACTTTTTCGATTTCAAAAGTAAGTGGTGTTTTTAACTTAGTCATATTCCTTAAGAAAATTACTCCATTTTGAAGAAAAAATTTCTGGTAGAAAAAATTAGTAACTCTTTTATGGTGTAAAATTTCATGTATTAAAAAGGTAATTTTGGCAGTAAAAAATAATTCTTCTTTGAATATGTAAAACAAGCTTATTTTGTAGCAAATAAAAAGATAAAAATGTCACTTATTTTGAAATAATAATAAGTTGACAATTATACACTTGTTTAGAATATAAGAAATGAAATTAAGATTTTTCTTACATTACTCTTACGTGTTTTTAAAGTAGGGATTGAAACGTGAGAACTCTTTACTTCACTTGTTTTATAAAAGGTGAAAATGTGGCTCACTTTTTTCTTATTATTGTAGACATACATGCTTCAAAGTTGCATATCAACTATGGATATTAGGAGGTCAGGAAACTACAAACCTAGCATTTGGGAGGATGGATATGTCCAATCACGACCTAATTTGTACGATGTAAGTCCAAAAATATTTTTCATTTTCGACATTCCAAACTTTATTTACATCGCGATAGATGCATGTATGTGATAATTCTTGTATATATTTTTGGGAAGAAAAGAATTAGTGGCAAACTTGTTTATCATGCAGGAAGAGAAATATTGTGAACGAGCTGAAAAACTAAAAGAAGAAGTAAGAAGGATGTTGGAGAAAATAATGACAAACTCATTGGAACAACTTGAGCTTATTGATATTTTGCAAAGACTTGGCATATACTATCACTTTGAGGAAGAAATTGATACGGTATTGAAGCAAATATATGTTAATTATAATAAAAGAGATCACCATGATGAGGAGTTGTATGCTACAGCTTTAGAATTTCGACTGCTTAGACAACATGGCTATCATGTTCCTCAAGGTATTTCAATTTTTCCTTCTTTTTTTTAGTTGTGGCAAGTCTAAGGTTTTTAATATAACACATAGTACATGACTGAAGTCGTAGATGGTAAGTATTTCTCCATCCTTAAATAGATGTTTCAAACTTAAGGCCTGGGAATGGTAGTCGTATTTGGCAAGGAGCGTTTTACTCCTTAAATAGGACTCTGGACAAAAATCCGGATTAACTAGACGACAAAGTGGGTACCAAACATACGGGATGGGAATATATACACTGATAATATAAAAAATATATATTTACACTTATATGTCATAGCATGTTGCCAATTACATGTACTTATCTTATGCTCCCTCCGTTCCATTTTATGTGGCACTTTTCAGATTTCAAGGTTCAAACCAGTCTATCTTTGACCGTAAATTTTTCATAGATCTTTTAAACATTTTGTATTATCAATTATTGTGACTTATTATAATACTTTTTAAAAAAATTGAAGATTTCATGCGCAAATTCCCGGAGTAGCTGATCTTATAGCTAAATCCATGCTTAAGTGTTTATCCTCAAGTAGTTACTTTTTTATTCTTTTTGTAGAGATATTTTGCAGTTTCATGAATGAGGAAGGAAAGTTCAAAACAGTCCTTGTGGAGGATACTAAAGGACTGTTGAGTTTGTATGAAGCTTCCTATCTTTGTATGGAAGATGAAAACATTATGGAGAATGCTCGAGATTTCGCCACTCATCATCTCATGGAAAGCCTTAAGAAGAAGAAGATGGATGAGAATGTTGGTGAGCAAGTAAGCCATGCTTTAGAAATGCCTGTGCATTGGAGGATGGAGAGATTAGAAGCAAGATGGTTTATAGAAATTTATCACAAAACAGAGAACATGAATCCTCTTCTACTTGAACTTGCAAAGTTGGACTATAACATGGTGCAAGCTACATACTTGGAGGAACTAAAACAAATGTCAAGGTGATTTCTATATGACATTTGAAAGTGAAAACAGTACTATAGAATATTGACATTTTTTATGAAAAATATATTTAGATATCTGGTTGGTGAGTGAAAATTACTTTCTAAAAAGATATCTGGTTAGTAATCTAGTACCAGCTAGTAAATTGGAAAGAACATTAATCTGGCTGGTTATGACGCCTGCAGGTGGGATAAGAACATTAAACTTGTTAAAAAGATGAGCTTTGTGAGGGACAGATTGGTGGAGGGCTTCTTCTGGGCTGTTGGTTTCACTCCTAATCCTCGGTTTGGATACTGCAGAAAGCTTTCAACAAAGCTTTCTGTTCTCCTCACAACAATTGATGACATATATGATGTTTATGGTACCTTGGATGAACTTGAACTCTTTACTGATATTGTTGACAGGTTTGTCCACATGCATGCTTTAGATCCATCTTTTCCGCTCTCCCAATTTTTATACTATCATGTCATGTCACCTAAAAGGTAACCCCGTACGTCCATAATAAATGAAATCAATAACCTGGAATATGTAGAATCTCAAATTCATTGTTTATCATGGAGTACTTAATTATTGTGGTTACATGTATGTTGTGAAGATGGGACATCAATGCAATAGAGCAACTACCTGAATACATGAAAATCAGCTTCCTAGCTCTCTTCAACTCAATGAATGAACTGGCTTATGATATTCTCAAAGAACAAGGGTTCAGCATAATTTCACAGATAAGGAAGCAGGTAATAAACCTTTTTTCTTTATCTTAAATTTCCCACCTAATTGTATATTGACATGTTCTGGATCAAATATTTCAGTGGGCTAATCTGTGTAAAGCTTACTTATTGGAAGTGAAGTGGTATCAAAGAGGATATACACCAACCTTGAATGAGTTCCTGAGAAATGCCTGGATAACGAACACCGGTCCTGTACTAATAATGCATGCTTATTTTTGCATCACAAACCCCATAAGGGAGGAGGAATTAGAATTCTTAAATCATTATCCTGCCATCATTTACTCACCTTCGCTAATTCTTCGACTTGTAAATGATTTGGCAACTTCACCAGTAAGTTATGCCTGCCTGATCAGTAATTAGCTCCTTAATGATCTCTGATACTCACAACTCAAAAGTTGTTCCATTTTTTGTTCAGGATGAAATCAAGAAAGGAGATTATCTTAAATCGATCCAATGTTACATGCATGATTCTAAGGGTTCTGAAGAAAATGCTCGAAACTACATAAAGAAATTAATTGATCAGACCCGGAAGAAGATGAACAGAGACATACTAAGGGACCAATCCTTCTCAAAGGATTTTAGAAGAACTTCAATGAATTTAGCTAGGATTGCTCAATGCATGTACCAGCATGGAGATGGATTTGGTATTCCAGATCGTGAGACAAAGGATCGGATACTCTCCTTGTTCTTTGAACCCATTCCTCTTACCTGAAATGCCATGCTTCATTATGCCTCTTTACACATCAAGCTCAATATAACAGAAATAAAATATACTACTGTGATAAGGCATGTATCTTCCATACTTGCTCAAGCAGGAAAAAGCGAAGAAAGATAATGATTTGCATCTTCTCAAATTACTACAAGTTTCTGTCTTTATCCTAAATAGTTATGAAGTAGTTATAGTATATAAGACTACATCTAGTAATGTGTAGGCAGGCTATAGTATATCTTTTATATGCAGAAAGATCATTACGATCGGAACGCCCAATTTTCTATCAAATAATTTTGTGTATTATAGATATAAATTCTTAATATTTAAATTTATATATAATTTATCTTTTTACGATTAGAAATTATAAGCTTAAATAGATAGCCAACACTTTACCCCTCTTTTGTATTTTTTAATTATTTTTTTTATTAAAAAATAAGAAATGAAAAATAAATAAACAAAAAAGAATAAGTAGAAACGAGGAAATTTAGAAATTGAAAAAGGTATATATTATTTTTATTTTTTTACTACTACTGTCATATTTTTAGTTTTTTTTTTTTAGATCTTGAAAATTTCAAGTAAGAAGAGTAGGTGAGACTTATGCTTTCTTTGGTGAACTTTGTGGTTTCTTTCTCATGTTTAATTATGAAATCATCCATAATTAATCTCATTAATCATTTTTAATGTATTGGAAACATAATTGAAGAATATATTCAATATTTAAGCTAAAGGGCAAAAATATCCAAAAATAAACTAGTTTATAGTGTGAATATGTCCTTTTACCATTCTGGCCAAATTATGACCAATTTTTTATGGCCAAAAGGATTTTCCCTCAACTAAATCTAGCTTTAAAAATAAGTTTAGGAAAAAAAAAAAAGAATAATGAAAAAATCATTTAATTTGAATCGAAAGGAGCACTATTTTAAGGTTAATATTGAAGTACCAAGGAATTCTCTCTGTCTGTTGATTCATATAGCATTAATTAATTGGGAACAAAATTTGACTAGTATTAGGGGCGTCAAAAATGAACCCAAACATAAATAACCGTCTAATCCGTTCAGAATTTTAAGAGTTGGACTCAAGATAATTTGAATTGAGTTCAATCTCAACCCATTCAAAGAGAATCCTCAATTGAGCCCAATTCAATCTCCAATGTCAACCCGTTTTAAAACTTTTTACTAAAATATGTTCCTATATTAAAGGTATGAATTATTATTATTATCTATTTAACATCTTTTAGGATTTATCATCCATTTGTTACTTTTTTTAAAAAAAATCTTGAGCTGAAATTCGCATTATGATTATAAAAAGTTAAATATCACTATGTTAAAATTATTGAGATTAATCGGGCCAAATTGGGCGGGTCAAGACTCAACCCATTTTTTAGCCCATTTGAACCCAACCCATTTGAGCCCAAACTAAACTTGGGCGGGTTAAGATCCAACCCAATTTCTATTTCAACCCGTTTTAATATCTTCAATTTCAACCCAACCCGCCCATTTGACACTCCTAACTAGGGGTGTACAAAATCGAACCGAAAACCGAATCAAACCGCAAATCGAGTCAAACCGAGAAAAAAACCCGACTAGTGGTTGGTTTGACTTGGTTTGGTATTGAAAAAAAAAACCCGACTATATTTGGGTTGGTTTGGTTTTAACTAAAAAAACCAACCCGAGACCAAACCAACCCGACATTATATATATAATTTTAAAATTTTATTTTATACATAAAAATATTTACTTTGATATAATTTTTAAATATTTCTTATACTTTTTCATTGTTTTTATCTTTTAATATATTATTTCAAGTTTGGAACTTAGAATTCTAAATGGTTCAATAAAGATTATAGTCCACAGATGTTAGTAATTATAATAAAGCTTAAATCAAAATCTAATTAATACTAATGCAAAAAGAAAATCAATTCAACACTAAGAATGACAATAATATTGAATATTTGTTCTTTTGTTTTAGATTGGTTTAGACAATTCAAATATATAATCTAATTTTAATTTCTTTTAATATTTTATTTAGTCATGTAACTAATACTTATTAAACTTATTTTAGCATGATTTAGTACTTTTTAAATTATGATCATTTTAATTATAACTTGTTAATTTGCAATATTTGTTTTACACGATTTCATTATTATTATTATTATTATTTTGGATATTTTAGTGTCATTACACATATCATATTTTGTATTATTTTCTTAAGAAATGCCTTAGATAGTTGTATTTTGGTAGGACTAAAGAAATATTTGAAGTACAAGTAAATTATAAGTTTGTATGAATACTTTATCGGAAAACTCCGAAACAACCCGAAAATCCAAAAAACCCGAAAAAACTCGAGTTTAATTGGTTTGATTTGGTTTGGTTTATAGATTTAAAAACCCACACAAATAATTTGATTTGATATTAGAAAAACCTGAACCAACCCAACCATGTACACCCCTACTCCTAACTACTGGATTATCTTCCAAATATTCTCAACCCACTTCTTTCACTCTATAAAACCTCTTTCTAAATGCCAATAGTTAATAATAATACTCTTCAAACTATTATCTTTGTGTTTTACATAATTATAAAGATATTAATTTTACTTTTAAAAATTTATCCTTATTTTACACGTTTTGAAAAAGTATTTTTCAGTGAAAATTTCCTATGAATACTAAAGTAAGTATAAAGAATGTTTAATTGAGAGGTGGGCAAGGAGCGGAGATGGTTGATCTGTTATTTGCTTAATACTTGCATCTTTTTTAAAATTATTGATCTTTTTAGCTTGAAATACCTCTTAAAAGAATTACTTGTAGAAAATATGAAGAATTATACTTTATGATCTGACTTTTAATTAAATATCTTGAAGAAAGAAGTCGTTCTATAATGACATAAAATTCCACGAATTAAAAAGGGTGATTTTGGCTAGGAAAATATATTTTTTCTTAATTATGTAACACATCACTAATTTTGAAACAAATAACAAGATAAAAATATCACTTATTTTAAAACGGAGGAAGTAACAAGGTGACAAGTGGGGAATTGCTTTTACATGAATTGATTTTGTGATTTATTTAATTTATTCATTTTGTTTTATGCTAAATTTGTACAAAAGAAAAAGTACTCCCTTTGTTATTTTTACTTATCATTATTTGACTTGATATGTTCATTAATAAAAGGCGAAATAATCCGAGAGATCCTTATATTTGGCTTCGTTTGTCACCTGGACCCTTCTACTCACGATTTTGTCAATTGAACATTTAAAGGTATTAAAACATAGTATTTTAAACCACTCTGATCATGTGTCTCTCTCAATCGCGCTGATGTGGATAACACCCTCACTCTCCACATCAAAAATATATTGCCACATCATTTTTTTTATTACAAATAATATTTTTTAAAAAGAAATCTCAAACTAATCTCCAAAATCCTTTCTTTCTTGATTTCTTTCTATTTTTTCTTCTCTTCCCATATTTTCCATCTATTTTACTACTAATCATTCATTTTTTTTCTTTCCTAGTGAATATTTTATGTTGAAGGGGAATTAGAAATAGTCAAAGCTTTGTTATGTTTTTTATTACTGTATAAATTTTGCTATTTTAATAGTGATGAGAAATAAAGTGACTCAAATGGAAGATAAGAGAAAGAAGAGAAGGAGACAAAAAATGGGTCATTATAGAAAACTCATCAAAAATGCTCTCAATAAAATTGTCTTACATTTAGAAAGCATCTCAAACATGTCTTTCAAAAACCCATCTAAAAGTCGTATCTATTTCACATTTTAGTACCTCTTTTTCTCCCTCTCTTTTACCCAAATCTAAATAAATATCTTTCTCTCAATCATTATAGAATTCTCAAATGATAGGTAGCATATGAGAAGAGAAAGAGGAAGAATAATGGGTAAGAGTATTGGAAGAGATTGAAGATGATGTGTATGGTGATGGTGGGGGTTGGGTGAAATTATGAGGAGGAAGAAGAAGAAACGTACAACATATTGGGAAAGTGATTTTTTTTTTTAATTGTTATATTTTTCTTTTAATTCTTTTTTTAAAAAAAATTAAATAGTTGTCTTCACTTGCTTTTAAACACGTGTAACCACTCTCTTGATCTGATTCAACAAAAATACATCACATAAGCTTAGTCAACGGTCAAAGGGGTTTAAAATAATGTGTTTTAATAACTTTAAGTGTTCAGTTGGCAAAGTCGTGAGTAGAAGGGTCTAGGTGACAAACGGAGCCAAGTATAAAGGTCTTTCAGGGAATTCCGCCTTAATAAAATAACTATTGCTATAGGTATTTTACTATACTATCCCTNCCTCTTTTACCCAAATCTAAATAAATATCTTTTTCTCAATCATTATAGAATTCTCAAATGATAGGTAGCATATGAGAAGAGAAAGAGGAAGAATAGTGGGTAAGAGTATTGGAAGAGATTGAACAAGATGTGTATGGTGATGGTGGGGGTTGGGTGAAATTATGAGGAGGAAGAAGAAGAAACGTACAACATATTGGAAAAGTGATTTTTTTTAATTGTTATATTTTTCTTTTAATTCTTTTTTTAAAAAAAAATTAAATACTTGCCTTCACTTGCTTTTAAACACATGTAACCACTCTCTTGATCTGATTCAACAAAAATACACCACATAAGCTTAGTCAAAGATCAAAGGGGTTTAAAATAATGTGTTTTAATAACTTTAAGTGTTCAGTTGGCAAAGTCGTGAGTAGAAGGGTCTAGGTGACAAACGGAGCCAAGTATAAAGGTCTTTCAGGGAATTCCGCCTTAATAAAATAACTATTGCTATAGGTATTTTACTATACTATCCTATTAATTATTGTTTTGTATTTGGTCTTGATAAATGATATGGAGAATATTATTTAATGTTAGGGGTAAACCATGAAAAAATAATAATTGTCTTATATATATATATAAATATATATATATCGAAAGTGACAAGTAAAATTGAAAATTTATTTAAGAAATAAATGACAAGTAAAAGTGAACTAAGGAAGTAAAAGTTCATTACATAATTATTTTCTTTTATTCAAATTATTCGCGGAATTATTTCATCAATTATACACTTGTTTAGAATATAAGAAATGAAATTAAGTATTTTCTTGTTTAGAATATAAGAAATGAAATTAAGTTTTTTCGTGTTTAGAATATAAGAAATGAAATTAAGCTTTTTCTTGTTTAGAATATAAGAAATGAAATTAACGTTTTTTCTTACATTACGCATGTCTTTCCTTTTTATCGAAAGTAGGGTTTGAAACGTGAGAAGTCTTGTCTTCACTTGTTTTATAAAAGGGGTCACTTTTCTTAATCATTGTAGACATAACTTCAAGATAAGGTTGCTTATTAACTATGGATATTAGGAGGTCAGGAAACTACAAACCTAGCATTTGGGATGATGAATATGTCCAATCACGACCCAACTTGTACGCTGTAAGTCCAAAAATAATAAGTCGATTTTTTTTTTTCATTTTCGACATTCCAAACTTAATTTACATCGCGATAGCTATATGCATGTGCTAATTATTTGGAAAAGAATTAGTGACGAACTTGTTTATCATGCAGGAAGAGAAATATTGTGAACGAGCTGAAAAACTAAAAGAAGAAGTAAGAAGGATGTTGGAGAAAATAATGACAAACTCATTGGAACAACTTGAGCTTATTGATATTTTGCAAAGACTTGGAATATATTATCACTTTGAGGAAGAAATTGATACAGTATTGAAGAAAACATACGTTAATTATAATAAAAGAGATCTGAACAATGAGGAGGTGTATGCTGTTGCTTTAGAATTTCGACTTCTTAGACAACAGGGCTATCATGTTCCTCAAGGTACTTCAAATCATTTTTCAATACCTAATACAAAACATCAATTAATATGGTAGTGTGGTAAAACAATTATTGTTGTCTTAACTGGTGTACCAAGTCTAAATGTGACAGTTAATTGTAAAAATGAACGGAGAGAGTAGCTATATCTTATAGTAAATCCATGCTTTGGTTCCTTTTTGTTTTTTGGCAGAGATATTTTGCAGTTTCATGAACGAGGAAGGAAAGTTCAAAACAGTCCTTGTGGAGGATACTAAAGGACTGTTGAGTTTGTATGAAGCTTCCTATCTTTGTATGGAAGATGAAAACATTATGGAGAATGCTCGAGATTTCGCCACTCATCATCTCATGGAAAGCCTTAAGAAGAAGAAGATGGATGAGAATGTTAGTGAGCAAGTAAGCCATGCTTTAGAAATGCCTGTGCATTGGAGGATGGAGAGATTAGAAGCAAGATGGTTTATAGAAATGTATCACAAAAAAGAGAACATGAACCCTCTTCTACTTGAACTTGCAAAGTTGGACTATAACATGGTGCAAGCTACATACTTGGAGGAACTAAAACAAATGTCAAGGTGATTTCTATATGACATTTGAAAAGTGAAAACACTATAGAATACACTATTTGACATTTTTTTATGAAAAATATTTTTAGATATCTGGTTGGTGAGTGAAAATTTCTTTCTAAAAAGATATCTGGTTAGTAATCTAGTACTAGCTAGTAAATTGGAAAGAACATTAATCTGGCTGGTTATGACGCATGCAGGTGGGATAAGAACATTCAACTTGTTAAAAAGATGAGCTTTGTGAGGGACAGATTGGTGGAGGGCTTCTTCTGGGCTGTTGGTTTCACTCCTAATCCTCAGTTCGGATTCTGCAGAAAGCTTTCAACAAAGCTTTCTGTTCTCCTCACAACAATTGATGACATCTATGATGTTTATGGTACCTTGGATGAACTTGAGCTCTTTACTGATATTGTTGACAGGTTTGTCCACATGCTTTACATCTTTTCCTCACTCTCAATTTTTATACTATCGTGTCACCTAAAAGACAACTATCCATAATAAATGATTAAAATACACTAGTAATAGTTATTATTGTCGTTATGGGGGTGAGGTGGGGTGGGGTGGAATAGAATCTCATGAAATATAATTCATTGCCGTTGCATGTTGTGAAGATGGGACATCAATGCAACAGAGCAACTACCTGAATACATGAAAATCAGCTTCCTAGCTCTTTTCAATTCAATGAATGAACTGGCTTATGATATTCTCAAAGAACAAGGGTTCAGCATAATTTCACAGATAAGGAAGCAGGTAATAAACCTTTTTTCTCTATCTTAAATTTCCCATCTAATTGTATATTGACATGTTCTGGATCAAATATTTCAGTGGGCTAACCTGTGTAAAGCTTACTTATTGGAAGTGAAGTGGTATCAAAGAGGATATACACCTACGTTGAATGAGTTCCTGAGAAATGCCTGGATATCCAACACCGGTCCTGTACTAATAATGCATGCTTATTTTTGCATCACAAACCCCATAAAGGAGGACGAATTGGAATGCTTAAATCATTATCCTCCCATCATTTACTCACCTTCGCTAATTCTTCGACTTGTAAATGACTTGGGAACTTCACCTGTAAGTTATGCTTATAAAATAAAATTTTGTGATTCATCAGTAAGTTCCTTAACTATCTCTGATACTTACAAGTCAAAAGTTGTTTGGTTTTTCTTTTCCCTTTGTTCAGGATGAAATCAAGAAAGGAGATCATCTTAAATCAATCCAATGTTACATGCATGATTCTAAGTGTTCTGAAGAAAATGCTCGAAACTACATAAGTAAGTTAATTGATCAGACCTGGATGAAGATGAACAGAGACATACTAAGGGACCAATCCTTCTCAAAGGATTTTAGAAGAACTTCGATGAATCTTGCTAGGATTTCTCAATGCATTTACCAGCATGGAGATGGATTTGGTATTCCAGATCGTGAGACAAAGGATCGGATACTCTCCTTGTTCTTTGAACCCATTCCTCTTACCTGAAATGCCATGCCTCATTATGCCTGCCTACACATGAAGCTCAATGAAAAAGAAATAAAATATATGTTTAAAGAAATAAAATATATAAGAATATTTGTGATAAGGCACGTATCTTTCATACTTACTCAAGGAGGAATAAGCGAAGAAAGATAATGATTTGCATCTTCTCAAATTCCTGGAGGTTTCACACATGGTGGATTGAGCAGCTTGACAGTTCCTTATGGTTACTGAAAGTTATTTGTCTTTATCCTAAATAGTTATGAAGTAGNGAAAAAGAAATAAAATATATAAGAATTTCTGTTTAAAGAAATAAAATATATAAGAATATCTGTTTAAAGAAATAAAATATATAAGAATATCTGTGATAAGGGACGTATCTTCCAGACTTACTCAAGGAGGAAGAAGCGAAGAAAGATAATGATTTGCATCTTCTCAAATTCCTGGAGGTTTCACACATGGTGGATTGAGCAGCTTGACAGTTCCTTATGGTTACTGAAAGTTATTTGTCTTTATCCTAAATAGTTATGAAGTAGTTATAGTATATAAGACTACATCCAGTAATGTGTAGGCAAGCTATAGTATATCTTTTATTTGCAGAAAGATTGTTGTTATGGGAGACACGAGATACTTGTCTCTCTTTGTATTTTATGTTGCTTGTATCCAGTATAAAACTTTGGTTTCTATCAATCTGTATTCTATATCATGAAACTTGTACAATGCCCTGCAGTAAATAAGGCTTTGGAAGAGCCATGGTATTGCAAGAAATAGTTATCGACATTGTCACGAATTTCCGACATTACATAACAATGGAAGATGAAAAACCCTACAAGAACAATCAAGTAGAATACAGGGATCCCCTGACAATTCTAATTTGGGGATGAAGTATTATAATCTCAATCTCAAGAAAATAGTTATGAAAGAACAATTGTACATGTCAACATACAAAACACATCATCAGGGCAAGAAAATGGTTTTTTATTATGTTTCTGGTGTTCTGATCATTCACTCGTTGAGCTCATCAATTGGAATGACTTAACCAGCATACACGAGGCAAGTACCTAGTCCGTTATCCCAACTCCAGTCGTGCTTATCGTTGGTTTATACCATGTGAGAAGCCTGTACAAACACAACCACTATACCAGCTTCATTGTTATGAAGCTAAAGCGTTCAACTTCTTCTCAAACATCTTAGCCCGTCGAAGGGCGTCCAAGGCCTCTGCCTGCTTTCCAGAACGTTTCAAGTTTAATGCCTTTAATTTCTCTGCCTTTACCCGCTCTTCCAACTGCTTTCTCTCATTGGAAGTTTCATCAGATACACGTGCTTCAGTTAGTTTTGGCTCTGATCTTTCAAGGATTTGAGAGGCAATAGTGCCAGTTTTATCAGTATCACTAGTTATAGGTTTTTTCATTTCCTGCCTTTCCGGGCCACGGGGTACAATAGAGGTATCTGCAATTCCAATTGCTTTTAAAGCAGAGAAAAGCTGAGGATCAAGAAAATCCTCAACACTGACACCCTCTGCTGATTCACCTGTGGGGTCAGAAGACTGCATTGTACCTTGGGAAGACGCTTCTTCCAACTGGCTCTCAATAGCTTTTGCCAATTCAAATTCTGCATCAGCTTCTTCTGTCCTACCTTCCCTTCGCAACTTAAGTGCTTGTCGTTTGTGGCTGAGAGACTGTTGCTGTAATTTAAACCGATCACGTCCAGACAATGGCTTTGGACCTGAGCTGGGACTTACTTCTTTCTGTCCTACTTGAGATATATGAGGTACTTTGTTTGGGCTAACTTCATTTTGTCCCACATGTGAAGTATTAGGACCTGCTGAGACTGTGGAACTACTACTACCCAGAGTCTTTTCCTCCTCAAGGTGCTTCTCTAAGAGTTTTGCCTGTCGAAGTTCCTCCTTGGCTTCTGCCACTTTCCCTTCTCGCTTCAATGCAACTGCTTTCCTCTTGCGAGCCAGAATATCTTGACGAAGGGAATTTTGTTCAAGCTGAGAATTAACTTCCTCGGCAGTTTTTGACTCAGAGATGCATGGTTTCTCATCTGATTGAGAGACCTCTTCTGGTTTCTCCGGAGTATGTGTAACTTTGCTTTTCATATCCTCAATCGGACTCTTCAGTGAATCTGACAGTGGAAACTGTGGGTTCTCAAGGGGAGAATCAATAGCTATACGTTCTTTCTGCTCATTTGACTTACTTGGGTTAGACATAGATTCTTCAATTTCAGCCAACTGTTCTTCTAACATTTTAGCCGCATTCATCAATTCCTCTGCCTCCTCAGTCTCTCCTTGACGTCTTAATGTGAGAGCCTTCCGTTTCAAGCCCAGAAGTTCCCTCTGGATTTCACCTCTACTTTTTTTAGATGCTCGAGTTTGGATGTTACTCTTAGCATCCTTAGTTAGGGGCTCGCTAAGATGAGAAACATTATTTTTCCCTTGAAATGACACAGATGGAACATTAGCTTTTTCATCATCCTGCCAGCCCAAATTATTAAGCAGTGAAAGATAAGTTGGGTCATGCATATCTTGATCTGTAACCTCTGCATCTTCATCTCCAGCATCAATATCTGCAATACTTTCATCACGCTTATTCCCAGCAATAGGCTGCACAAATTTTGGTGGATTATCAATATCTTCAAGTTGCTTCTCAAGAATCTTGCCTCTTTCCAGTTCTACTTCAGCCTCATCTAACCTTCCCTCCCTTCTTAAAGCAAGAGCCTTCTTTTTAATACCAAGAAGTTCTCTCTGGATCACAGACTTACTCTTTGGTGCTACTTTGGGCTCTTTATCCTTTCTTTCAACAAACTTTCTTACATCCTCTTCACCATTACTTAGTTGTTCTTCAAACTCACTCTCCAGTGTTTTTGCCCTCTTCAGCAGTTCCATTGCCTCCTTAGTTTTACCAGCCCTTTTCTGGCTAACGGCTTCTCTTTTCAGAGACTGAATTTCACTTCGTAGCACTTCCCTATCAACAGGTTTGAATTGCTTTTCTGAAACCTCAGATTCGGCGGCATCTTCAGTCCAGCCCATTGACTCCAGGGCAGCTGCTATTTCTGGGTCATACATGTCATCATCAGTTACTTCAAAATTACCATCTGTACCAATATCATCAGCAGTTCCAAGAAAGTTGTCAAAATCATAACTAGAATCTGGTTTATGTCCAGTGGATAAATCATCAAATTTATCAGTATCCAGCCCACGTATTAAAGAAGAAAGCTCATCATCAGAATCTTCATCATCACCCAACAGTTCCTGCTCTTCTATTTGCTTTTCAAGAATTTTAGCCTTCTTCAATTCTTCTTTGGCTTCAGCAAGTTTCCCTTCCCGCTTCAGCTGGATTGCTTTTTTCTTATGAGCAATGACCAGTGACTTGTCCATTCCAAGAATTTTCTTTTCAGGATTAGTCTTTCCAGAAACTTCTCCAAGAAGCGCAGAAAGTTCACCCTCAAGGCTCATGGTTGCTGGCCTTTTGTCAGCAGTACGAAGATCCATATCTGACCATCCCAGATCTCTGAGTTCAGAAGCAAGATCATCCTTCTCTTCGGTAATTTGAGGAGAGAGCTTATTTTTCCTACCAGATGCTTTGCCAGCATCATTATCTTGCTGGATCTCGGTGACATTACTGGACGACAATGCTCTTTTACGATTTTTTCTCAGAGAAATCTCCAAAGCAGCAGCCTGCCTTTCAAGTTCTTTGCCCCTCTTAAAAGCCCTTAGAGCCTCTTCAGGTTTACCTGCAGATTTTAGAGTTCGGTGATTCTGTTTTTCTTCCATGGCTTGCTGACGTAATTCTTCAGGAGTAGTGGAACCCATCTCAGTCTGCTGCTCTGTCTGATTACTGCTTCCATCTCCAGCCTCATCTTTACCAGAGAAATCTAGAACATATGAACCTGATGCAGTGCTTGCTGACTGTTGATCATGGGAAAGAACATCTGAGGTCCTTTCTTTACCCAGAAGGTGATTTAAAACTTCATCCTCACTCTTTGATGCAAGTCTTGAGCTCCCTATGACAGACAACACTTGTATTTTAAATCGAGCAGTAGATCATTTTTATCTATTAGCACAGTAACTATGACTGGGTAAAACCAGTTATTTGTTTGGTACCTTTTGACGCTCTACTTTTTTGACCATATCGCAATTCAAATCGTGCAGCCTCTTCTAATCTTTTGCATGGTTCACAAATACGCACCGGTGAATCACCTTGTCCGCGTAGCACCATTCTTTGCTGGGTACAGCTATTACAGAAAATGCCCCCGCACCTCCGGCAATGATGCTGAAATTTCATAGTGTGAATCACAAGACAAGTGGAAAAAAAAAACCAAACACCTACCATATTCATATTTCCATTCAAACAAGCACAAAGAGACAGTTGAGGGGAGGATAAAATCATATATATAGCCTTGGTAATAAGGAGATAAAAGATGATATTGATATTTCAACAATACTAATGCAAAAAATGTCATTATTAAAAGAACAACAGTAAGGCAGAAAAGAAAAGTTGAAGCCACACCTAAATAATCAACTTTAACATGGTGTGTCTTAGAAAAAAGGAACCACTCTAGGCAAACCATAAAAGCATATCCGTTAACTACTCCTTTCAACTACTACCATTGCAACCTATTCTCACAGCCCAGAGAATGGCATATAGCCCGCTACTGAAGAGGATTGGTTTTTAGGCAACAATATGCGAAAAGTTCAGAGGCTTCACAGTAAAAGGCTAGATTCCTAGGAAGGTAATCTGCAAACACTTGTTTGGAAACAGCAAGAAATTTCCAGGCCACACGTGTGAATTTTGTTTGGAGGAAGATTATCCTTGAGCTGAACCACTACTGAAGAGTTTGAGAACATCATAACTCAGATATTGCCAAGAAGACGGAAACTACAGAAAAAGCATTCAATATCTGAGCTAAAATGACCACAATTTGCTTTCCAATTATATCAAAAAGGAGAAGGTTCATAGTTCTCATAAGAAACAACATCTGCTAACATTGATCAATCAGCAAAAACAAAAAGAAACAATTCAGCAAATGGAATTTTAACTCCAGCTTTTCAAACAGGGTTGATAGATGCCTCAATTGAATTGCAGTTCTACTTGACAAAAGGTTTGGACTATGAATCGCACACAAAAATGTCTATCTTCTTGGATTATTAGCTATGAGAGAAATATAAACAATTAAACCCAACTACTAAAAGTTATGAACACTTCAAGGCCAACTACTTCTGTGGAGATAACCAAATATATAGAAGCATCTTTGTGGTCAAGAAATTCACTAGAGAAGCAGATGAAGAACCTCTTGTTCTCCAATAACTACAATCGCAGATAAGAGCACAAGTGAATGAAAGTTGTATATTGCTGATAACGATGGAAGATATTGGGGAGAGGGGGGGGACTATAGATTCCCATCTTAACACCCGTGATCATTTTTCCCAACATTAAAGGAGAATTGATTGCAACCATTCTTGTCCAAACACTTGCCAATTTACGTAACAATGAAATAGAAATGCATAAATTGTTTGCAACCAGGATGAAATAGATTGATTTTCTGATGAATATATTGCCTATACTGCACACCCTTTCAACTCTAGAAAATTGGCTTTTCTACTGAAGGAGGACCAGCTTGAAATAGCACCCACTAAAGTGGCAAGTCAGGTGATTCCTCTATATTTAGAAAACAATAGAGTTCTCTGCAAGATGTGTCACTAGAGTCAAAAGGACATGCATTACCTAGATGAGGAGGTGAGAAAGTTTAATATCATCAGCTAATTGAGCTGGTCTAGATGACTAGATGAAATCTAGAAATCTACTAAAGACATCCCCAGCCATAGTTAAAGTACAATAAAATATGAAAGAGATTATAATTTCTTGCTCCCAATTCGTTGCAGAAAGAGGTTCATATTCCCTTGAAATAAGAGAATGATGAGCTATTGGGTTTGCTTTGTTCTTTCTCTTGGTGACTTAACTACCTCTGAAGGTCTCAGATTTTTTGTCGAGCTTATTTTCTTGTATAATGCATCCTCAACAGATGGTGGAGTACAATGGAAGCAGTATCATACTGCATGTACTATTATCTTTTTCTTGATAATTGTTGGAGCTGGAACAAAGATAAATATGTACTGAGCAAGCTTGTTCACATCCAAAGTTCTACACAAATCCAAGTAAAAGAATTCAGAAATCTATTGTAAGCGAGCACTTCAGTCTTGCCACTAAGCCTAAAATATAAATTCGCTGTATCTTTCCCATTATATCTCTTTTCTCTCAATAAACCTGTTTATCGCAAAAGTACTTTGATTGCCACGCTATTCAGGAATAATATTTGGGAGGATTAGCTATACACTTGGAATTCAACATAAGATCATTCCGTCGAGAATAATGTTCACAAGAGTCCTTCAGCAGTATGAAACACCTCAAACATACTGGAGTAAGGTACAAAATTAGAGACATTCTTCTGTACGACTAAACCTAGGAGGGATAAGCATTTCCATAAGTGTATATTAATGGACCCAACAGGGTATATGAATGATCATCAATGTTATAACATAAAGGTGAGGTTTTTGCTACAACTCCGCAATAGTACCACAAATACTACAGTACTTGACAACATATTTCAATAAAGTCAATGGGAAAATAAAAGGGTATAACATAAAAATTCAATCAAAAACTTATATTGACGACATATTTAAGATCTAACTTGTGATTATTCAAGAATCAAACCCCATAATGATCAAAACTTAAAACCTTGGGAATTTGCCTAATGGGTATCGAGAAAAATCATATTTTTGAAAAAGGGTGTCAAGAAAAAGTTGAAGAAACCATGGAAAAGAAACCTTGCGATTGATGAAAGTGAACTGAGAAGAACATCCTTGGCAATGAGAAGCATCAACTACCCAATTATTCCCTCTGAGTGATGGTTTTGAAGGTAAACCGATCTTCTCTAACATTTTCTTCAATCTGTTACTTTCAAAGTAAAGAAAAAGTAAACCTCAAATAGGAAGAAGAATCCTTCGCTGATTCACTTTTTCTGAAATTTTGTTTAAAACGCCGAGTGGAGCGAACCGAACGACGACGTTTACGTGATGTTTCGGCGAAAGTAAGAAAGAGAAAAAGAAATCAAATACCTAAGAAGAATTGTTTATTTATTTATATTTATTAAATAGTTTTAATACCTAAGAAGAAATTGCTATCCTTCTAATTTCTATGTTGATACTTTTTTCACTTAATTCTCAAATATTAGTGTTTTGTCAAGCTTAATTCAGTTCAAAATATTAACGTTTTAGAAAAAATAATATTATTTGTAATAGTTTTCTAACTGAATTCTTACTGTTCTAATTAATAAAGTGTTAAAAAGCAAAAAATTAAAAGGAGAAAAAGAATAATTTTAGACAAATTCTAATGGTTAAGGCTATTAAACCAAACGATACATATATATATATATATATATATTGAAAATATGAAGAAAAATATACAGCACTTTATGTGTCTAATAGTAACAATATGTTATCTTGATATGTCTATTTCTAGATATAATAACCTAACAAAATTATATGACTAATAATTATGAATTAGATATTGTGTGTGAAGCTTCACAAATGCATCTCTTCAATACTACTCTTTATACAGTGAATTAGTTAGAAACTTCAATTGCTTTTCTTTCGCACAATAATTTCTTTTTCCACAACACTAACCTCTTTTTTATATACACACTATATCGTATAGACCACATAAGAAAGAAAAAAAATCTTATTTATATAGAAAAAGATAAATTATAATTAGTTATACATAATAATGAAGTTATTGATAGAAATTTTACTCCTCACACATTACGATCTTATGTTATCTCAATTTTTATGATATTTTGATGAATATGCGCAATTTTTATAGGAACCGGCCTATAACAACATTGTTGCACATAATTATATGAAATCTTAAAAGGAATTAGCATACAAAAACTTGGACCAAACTTCTCGTGAATTTATCACTCTATTTTGGGAACGGATACATCTGGCCCAATTTTATCCTAAGGGCCTTGGCCCATTCATTTGCAAAACCGGAATCTTTTATTTCTTTTTTCTTTTTTTCTCCTTTACCACTTGTCATTGTGGAAAAAATACATAATATTATAACAGGGAAGGAATTTGGTTAGACAAATTCTACCAGGATTGCATATGAATACTATGCAAAGTGCAAAGATTATTATACGGTTCTCTAATAATCACTAAATTATCATGTTTGTCATAAGATATTTGAATTATTCCATTAAAATTTATGTATGTTGTGTATCATTTAAACGTAGTTTGATTTTAATAGGATAAAGCGAGACTTAGATTAATTAATAAAGGAAGCAGTATGAAATGTAGCAGCACTTTGATCTCAAAATTACTTATCCGTACACATAATAATAATAGTAAAATATAATTATATCCGCATAATAAATGTCTATAGTATCTTTGTAGTGGAATACATTGTATTCGTGCACGTACTAGAAATACATTTTACTCACATGCTTAATGAATGTATCCACATGTAAACAATTTTCACACCTAACTGCATTCGTGCAAATAACAAATATATTTATGTGTATTTGCTTGAAAATCTCAAATTATACTTCTATTATCTTTTTAAACTAGCAGTGTCACTTGATTTTTGATGATACGAAAAGGCTTTTCACTTTGTTGACTCATAAATGCACACGGAGTCCGATAGCCTGGGAATTGCGCCTAAAAAGAGAATCACAATAATCAAAGATGTTTGTTGTTGGAAACTTCTAAAGCCAAAACCAAGATGATTAATTTCAAGGATGTTTGCTTTTCTTAGGGTTTGATTTTTGAAGTTCCCTAGCTTTTCATTTAATACCCCTCCCTTCTCCATCATGTCCTGTTGAAAATATAACGACTTCTTTCTTTTTTATTAAAAAAAATCTCAAAGCTAAGATCGAAACCCTTTTGGGTACCAATTAATCATTATCATCTTATATTTCATGTTTGTATTTGCTTCTTTAACGTAACATAGCAGCAACTTGTTTTGTTTGCCTCTTGACTCGACGAAGCTCTTAGTTCCAACAATGTTTTAGATTATTATTTTTTTATATCCAGAAACCCGCATGACATGATTTCATTTTAGGGAAAATTGTATGAAATATCAAATTAAATGCTATAGCCATAGTTTATTTTATTTGTAATTCGCAGCAAACATCTCATTTTTTTACCATCTGATTCGGTATACAATTAGTCATTTTCGGTATACAATTAACAATTTTATACATTTCGGTATAAAATGTATACAATGTGTTTGTGTTTATATAAAGCGAGAGAAAAATGTATATACAAATACAAATACATATATTTTCGTCTTATTCACTTATAATTATACAAATACAGATATTATTATACAAATTACAATGTATAAATGAATTTATATAAAACTGAACAATTTGTATAAAATTGGATGTATATATTTAATTATACAAAGCAAAAGCTCATAGCAAACATAGAATTTGCTATGGAGCGCAATTATGCAAACTATAACTATAACATACAAATATAATTTTTATATTTGCTATATGTGAAAGTTGCTCATAATTTTATCCTTCAGAAACTTTTTAAAGTGTACAAATGTTATACAATATATTTACGGTTGCACGTTTCAAATATACATATGCTATGACATGCTTAACCCTTCTTAAATGGTATGTTGATTCAAACTAAGTCACATAATGCAACACACTGAGCAACTCNGATTCGGTATACAATTAGTCATTTTCGGTATACAATTAACAATTTTATACATTTCAGTATAAAATGTATCAAATGCGTTTGTGTTTGTATAAAGCGAGAGAAAAATGTATATACAAATGCAAATACATATATTTTCGTCTTATTCACTTATAATTATACAAATACAGATCTTATTATATAAATTACAATGTATAAATGAATTTATATAAAAATGAACAATTTGTATAAAATTGGATGTATATATTTAATTATACAAAACAAAAGCTCATAGCAAACATAAAATTTGCTATGGAGCGCAATTATGCAAACTATAGCTATAACATATAAATATGATTTTTATGTTTGCTATATGTGAAAGTTGCTCATAATTTTATCCTTGAGAAACTTTTTAAAGTGTACAAATGTTATACAATATATTTACGGTTGCACGTTTCAAATATACATATGCTATGACATGCTTAACCCTACACATTTTAAAAGTCTTTATTTTCTTCTTAAATGGTATGTTGATTCAAACTAAGTCACATAATGCAACACACTGAGCAACTCTTTTCTTATTAGAAAATTAAGTCCAGTTTTACTCCTAATAAAATAAATATGTGGCCATAGCTTACAAGTTACAACCAATTTTTCTCGAATGTTCATCTTAATAATGTTACAACTACGATGGGGAGATGAAGAAGAGTTCTGGTGACATTTTTTTCCATCAGTTGTTAATTATGAAGTAATTAAACTTCGTGCAATATTTTACTCTATTTACCGCAGCCTAGGAAGCAAAATATTGTCTAGGTGTTCCGGTTGCTCAGATCTCTTCTATGTGATGTTGTCTAGATCAAGAGCCATAGTTATAATTTTTTGTTTCTTTCTTCTTGTTGATATACACGTGTTCGAAGAAAATTTATGCCCCAGATTATAAAAATGAAACTTTCCATGCACCTAAAATCTGTAATACCTAAATAATTAACAATATTGAAATTAAAGCATAGTGTTAGCGAGCCCCACAATTGTTGTGCTTGTAATGAGCCGCATTAGTCGCTGGGAGATTCTGTATTAGAAAAAGTCTTGGCACACTACTCTGTGTAAAATTATTCTTTAGAAACATCCATCAAATATATTATTAATATACTTCTCTGGCTCCAAGATTAGACAAAGACAAATACAAAAGACAAAAATCTTATACTTAGATAACTATTTTTCTTTCTATCACTCCCAGAATCAATGAGAAATTTATGTTCATGACTATTCCACTCAATGAAAAAATAATGTTTTTTTAGTAGTGTATTTTTTTTCTCCAGGTAGTTACTCCTCTATACTAGTAAGAGGTCTTAACTGTCAAAGAAAAGCTTAATAAAAACACTTTCATTCTGGTTTTTCCCTCTAGAAATGTTTGGAGATCAGTACTCCCTCCGTCCAAATTATGTGTTTTACATTTAAAGTCGGTTAAAAAAGAATGTTATACTATTTTAATTAGAATCAATTTGCTTTTTGAACTTTTTATTTTAGGGTTAATAAGATGATTAATTGCCTCTATGACTTATTCTAAATCAAAAGTTTTAAATGTCTTTCTTTCATTTTATGTCTAGTCAAACACCTAACATATATTGAGACGAAAGGGGTAGTTAAGAAACACCTTACATATATTGCTCTTTAAAGACTAATATATACATTGCACTGCTTGCTTTTGAAAGACTACATTGATTCATATGATCACCACATAATTAAGAAAAATTTGAAGTCCTTGTGACTGAATATCTGAGCCTGTTCTGCACAGTGACTAATGCACAAGCTGGAAAATTTTCATTTTGAGCTATTTCCTTCTGAGTTTCTTCAGAGAGCTTCTCATAGTTGAGCACACAACATATCTTTATCTTTTCTTCTTCACATAAAACATTAATATGTACCTGTTATAAAATCAAGAGCTTAACTTCATTCTATGTACTCATACTGTAAAAAAAATATTTACATAAACATATTCACTTTAAAAGCACTTTTTTATGTTACCTTGAGGTACATATCTATGGCAATATAAATGTTGTCATATGATTCTCTTGCAATATCCGGCATAGCCATGGCCAATGCCAAGAACTTTGAAGGTTTAAGACGAGGATCAGGGGCCACTTCTATGATATAAAGATCAATTAACTCAACAACTTTCTTCACTTGATACATTAATAATTTTTCGCGGCTAGTGGAGAGGAATGTGTCCAGCAGCCTCAGAATTAGATTGATATTGTAAGCAATTTTTCCACCAGCTGGAGAAGGAACAAGCAAATCATCCAGTTTAGCTCTGTCTAGCTGGGAGCCAATTAGATGTTCTAATTTCCCTATTGAACATTTGCTCATTTTCAAGGTAAAAGACGCCTGTAGAATGTCGAATAGACCCCTGATAGATATGAAGTTGCTATCAAGAGAATAAAGGAATTTGATTATAGTCTCAATGATTCTGCATTTCTTAACTGATGAAGCATTTGGACAGTTCATTCTTTTGTAATAAAACAGGAATGAAGATATCACATGAAGATCCAATTTCTTAGAAATCATTGTGTCTATAATTTTCTTGAACATATTGAGTTTCAAGAATCCAAGATCTGCAAACCACCAGGTTGCTTGACAAGTGTAAATTCCCCTGCTTTCTGTACTAATGCCCCCTGAAAACTGCATGGACGAATTGTCGGTAGAAGATGCACATGGACTAGAAATGTAATGAAGTTCAAGCCTTCCTACCACACAATCCAAGAACTCTTGTAATAAAGATGAAGATGGCATGAAAAAGATCAATTCTTGGCAATTTTTCAAGCCAATAATCAGCTCAGACCATGTCATGTAATGAATCTTTTCAAAAAAAGAAATTGTTTGCTCGACCAAACTTGGTCTCCCCTGCATTTCTTGATTCATTTCAAGGTAATTGGCAGCACAATGCAGTTGAAACATGTTAAAAGGAGTTATCTTTATCCTACCACCATTATAGCAAAACTTAACAATGTGTTCAAAACAGTCAGCACCTCCTGGAAATTTGTCGAAAATTAACTTCAGCCTTGTTGTTTTCCCTGTCAACTTACTAAATAGTTTTCTTAATCTCCCCGAGAAAGATGCAAGAATAGTCTGCAGAATACAAATCATATATAAATGAGATGGTCAGTGAAGGGTGCATTTTAGTCCCTAAGAAACATCTTACTCGAGGGAAATGGAAACAATTGACAATAGTGAAATGTATGTACCTTGTCCACCAAGAATATTTCTTGTCCATTGACATCAACCTCAAGAAGACAGAAATTTTGCATAATCAAAGAATGGTTCCAAGATCTAAAAGACAGGGAAATGAATGTTAAAAGAAAACATCAACTGTGGGATGTCTAAACTTGTAGAATGATATTCAAAGGAACAAACAAAATGCTGAGAGATGGAAAATAAAAGAAGTTCCAACCCTCATTTTTCTAATTCCAGTTTTAAAACTAGTTTATTGAGCAAGTTTCTCGACATTTGTGAACTTTGCTACTATGTCAATGGCTGGTCAGCATAAAATATTCTAGGAATTAGAAGCATCCAAAAAAATTACTCTATATTATTACTATTTGGAAATTTAGAAAAGAAATATAGTATTTCTTTAATTACGATTATTTAAAAAATCTATATAATAATATAAAGCTGAAAGATAGGGCTGCTGATGTGGCATGCTTCTAAAGCCAGGAATCATATTTATTTATTTTTGATATTTTTTTTATTTATCACTTATTTTGTNACACTTTTTATGAAATTGCTAAAATGTCACAATTAAAATCAGATGTCCAAATTCACAAAGAGAAGAATTTTGTTTTTAGATTTGTTAACTTTACGCATAGTTAGTAGGTCCCTAAGGAGCATTCAAAAGGGCGGCTGTTAGATGGCTACACGAAAGTAATGAAGTTGGTTTGACCGTAAAATTCATGTTTGTCTACTGAAGCGAGTTGAATGATCAGACGGAGACTTGCCTCATCTTCTCTAGTATGAACCTTGCGAAGAGAAAAAGATGTTGCTCCCCTTCCCTCTTTCTTTTTTCACTTTGCTAATCTTCCCCTCTAATGCGGGCCAGAATCACAATGTTTTTTTCTTTGTTATTCTGATTTTGGTTTTAGTTATCAAAGTCTTTCGTACTCCCAATATTGTAATTGTTTTACAAGCGAGGATGTATGTTAAATTCTCTAGAATTATTGTAATTCAGATCCTCCACAATTTACAGTAGTTGTTGATGATTTTTCTACTTTTTGCCGTCAATTTTGGATAGTGGGATAATTAAGCTGACTTTGAGATAATTAATTTGCTTTATTGCAAATTAGATGCCACTATAACGAGCAGAACTTGTTTCACTTTCAGGGGAATACTGCAAATTCCAAATATTAGTGTTTCATACAGATAGCTAGTGTGAAACTTTTAATTTGGAAAAACGAGTTTGACTTGCTAGGTTCTTTTTACAAAAACATAACATGTTTTTTTAAAAAGTTTAATTTAGTGAAATTCATGTCTTCTCTTATATCTCTAGTACTGTATATCTATAAATCGTTTCTTTTATCATATTCATCTCTTTTTGAGCCGAGAGTCTATTGAAAACCGTCTAGATGAATGAGATTTCTCCACTCTTAATTAGTTGTTGAATGAAGAAATTTCTGACAAGAAAATAAGTCTAATGCAGTGATGAATCCAAATTAATCGAGCCAGTAGATTATTGAATATCTAGGATTATACCCAAAAAATTTAACAACTATATTTGTGTGGCTATACAAAAGGACATCCAAGAAAATAGAAAAAGAAAAAAGAGTAAAAAGAGAACACGGATGATAAAGGCAAATATTAAGGGTTGAATAGCATGTACACTTTTTTTAAAGCAGGAAAATTACAACAAGGGAAAGGTATAAACTTTTTATGAATATTAGATTTTACAAAATCTGAATCTCGTTGCAATTTGCAATTACAATCTCATTTTTAAGTATTAAATGCTAAAGCTGGCATGTCCACTATGCCCAATCAAATACTAATTTAATAAGAACTCTATAAAACATTGATTAAACAAAAATTTATTCACTAACTCTCTTTCTGAATCTTGACATCAGAGAAAATAAAAGATTCCATCATTTTCCTTAACCTTTGAGCTCAATTAGAAAACTCAAAAAGGAGTAGATAAGCCAGATGAGCTAAATTCGTCTATACATTGCTTATAATCCAAATTGTGGTCAATCAAATAGTTAGTGAAGAGAGAAAATAGGTAATTATCTAAGTCATGATTAACAAAGTTATTTAATTATTATTATGATAGTAATAAATAATAGATATCCACACAATCGAGATCAAATATCATTTATATATAAGGAAAAAAGAAAGTAGTAGCTTCACGCATTTGACATGCATTTAGATTTTGATAATCTTTATCCATTAAATGCAATCCACCATATCTTTATTTTATCACCAATTATTCATCACCCATCTACTACTAAAACTAAAAAGGTGGCATTTCACTATCATCACCTAAAGCTTGTGCAGCGTCCCTAAAATGACCAAATTGACCTTAATAGTTTTCTACTAAATTGTTATAAGCATTCAACAGAAGACTAGAAATTTGAGTTGTAAGAAGTATGAAGTTCTTAGCTGATTTTCTTTCGTGTTATAGTGGTTGTGTTGGTGATAATAATTGTCCCAAAATTGAGTCATGTTCTCTTGTTCAAGTAACATGCCTAGAGGAAAATACTACTTGCAGGGCTCGAAAATTGACTCGTAAAAATTCATCATCAAAGGGATTGTGGCAGCCATCTCTATACACCATTTCTGAAAATGATACCATCAAAGCACAAGAAGGGATCAAAGCCAGCACCAAGAAGATGAAAAGTTATAGACGACCAAAAACCAATTCTCAAGCTTGTTATTACAATGATCTGAGGTACGCATTTATTTTACGATAATATGAATAATCAAGCGAAATCAGCAACAGAGCTAGAATTTTTTTGAAAACAAAAATAAAAAACCAAGACCTATGTAATTTTTTGACAAAGAGGGTTCATATGAACCCCTTGCGCCCTCTAGCTCCCTCCCTGCTTGAAATCAGAAGCGGAGGTTTCATGAGTTCAACTTAAGTCATTGTTTTCTACTCAAACTACGTGAAAAATAATTGAAAATGTTCCATGGTTATTATTCAAGATCATTGATTAATATTTGACATGTAATTTTGCCTTGTTGTAGGGTACAAGCTCAGTTTCAGACAAGTATTATGGCACTGTCGGCAGTAACCTTCGTGTTTTGATCTCCTTTTCTAGTTACAGTTTCATATGAGATATTCGTGTGGAACGACATTAGTGTCATGATAAATACATCAATGGATGAAATATGTTTAATTGTCCTTCAGTTTATGATAGAATCAATCAGCAGAGCAAGTCTTACTAGTGTACTGACACTGTAATTACCTGGTTAAAACCAGAGAAGCCATTACATAATCAAAGTTCCCACATAATGCAAGATCAGCCACTGACAAGGAGATTTAATCGAAAACCAACAAATGCTCCCTAATGCACTGAAAAGAACAAGTACATACTGTGAGAATTTGTAACCACAAGAACCTAAAGGCAAAGTAATACAGTAGCTAATTTCATATTCTTTAAACCAAATTCAGCCAAGGGGCATCGCCAGATTGTGATACTGCAAGACAAATAAAACGATTCTGTTTCTAAGCTCAACGCAAAGAACGATTCTGTTTCTAAACTAAACTAGGCCATCAATCAGATAACAGACGGCATTCACCGTGAAATGTCAAACACCTCCAAAATTATGCATCATTTGTTTATGCCATCAGGCTTCAAATCAGAAATTCTTTCTGAGAAACAAATCATCTATAAAGGGAACAAACATCATCCCCGATGATTATTATCAAACTAAAAAGATATAAAAGAAAAGGGAGAAAAAATGTCTGCATTTCTCAAGGTTGAAGGTGTTAGGTCTAAAAGGTGAAGAATCAGGTTCTAGATTTTCAGCAGCAAGATCATTAAATTTTGTTGCTAGCCTATAGCACGGGTAACAATTACTACCCCATCTTGGTGTTCCTGCTGCAAACAAAACTCTGTTGCAGCCCATTAAGCAAATTAGCAATGATAAGACATTTTTCATTCGCTAATCTATGGGAGCTTAGTACCCATTAATCTGAGGCCTCTGCTGAGGGCCTGTCAATCGAGAAAAAGGGATTTGACCTCGATTAGGAAGGCTTTTCTGACCAGAAAAACGATCAGTTGTTGTTGCTGGATCAGAGACCGATTTTGAGAAGGCTGCAGCCAGCTCGACTGCAGAGGTTGCTTTTCCATACCTCGCACCAGGAGCATCAACAGAAGCAGGTCTTGGTGGTTCAACAGGTTTGCGCCACGTTTCTGGTGAGGGCGGCCTTTCCAGTACATGTTGCTGCGGCTGATGGTGGTGGTGGTGCCTTTCAGTCTCCTTGTTGTTCCTCCAGTTCTCGCTTCTCCAATTCCTCCTCTGCCCATCTCCTTTCTCGACATCTATCCTGTGATCTCGCCTATCTGCGTTCTTCGCCATCCTATGGTCAATCGGAATACTCTCTGTTTTCTCATTATGTCTGGTCGCATGCATAACTGCCTCTGCTTTGCCAGCATGTTGTTTGCCCCTTCAGACAATGATCACTTAGTTCGTCAAACGAGAAAATTTCTGAGTCATAGAAAGAGATTGCATAATCAACTCATTTACTACCTAGGATGAGGTTGCTGAAGGTCATGATTATGCATAACATCATCAATCCCGCGATTCTGCAGTACCTGGTGGCGACCACCCATAATTGAACAGTAGAGTTAACAGAAAAGAGATATCAAACATTAGGGAACGAGAAATTGAAAAGGGCAAGTACAATCTTAATTTTATTAAAGGTGATTCATCAAGCAATTACAAAAACATTGAGATGCAAAATGAACAAATTATGTTTCCTTTCAACAACAGAAAAAAAAAACAATAATCTTTAGCAAATATTACTTTCTTCTGCATACATAAGATCAATAACTTACCATTTCACGTGGACGAGCACCGCCAAATAATGGTTTCCTGTGCCAATAAATCATAAGCACAAAACAATGTCAGCTTTAGCTAGAATAGATGTCCTCAGTCACATCATAAAGCAAGGGCAGTACATACTGCCAAGGGAGAGAAAGAAGAGCAGAAGAAAAAGTACAGGCGAAGTGACACAGACAGGTACTTTTTAAAGATAGATAATCATCAAGCAAGACAAACCGCTGATTCAGAGTCATGGTAAAGAAGACCATCATACCATGAATATCTATCTACTTCAATATATCATAAGAAAAGAAAGACACATGCATGATACTGATCGATGCATGAGTTGTATTGGACAGTTCATTCCTTTACCAAGTGAATCAATTTTTCAAATGGCAACTTGATCACAAAATGATCCAACAATCAAGAATTACTCAGGATGAATAATGCTTGCAATTATTTTTGAGAATTGGTAACAGTAATGCTTGCAATTATGCTTCACTAAGGATGTATTCTAGCGAAAGAAATAAAGGAAATGACTTGCATTTTACTTGATCAAACATGAGTAATCCATTGTACATCATAAAGCTGACTTGGTTTGCATATCAATAAAATCTGCTTTGAAAAGTTGGAGATTACAAAGAAGATAGAACAGATGACCAAACATTAGGTGTGAGATCTCACAGAGAGCTTCTAATTTGCCAAGGAATGATGCCCCGAATATCATCACCATTTTGATATTAGAGGTGAGTTATTGCTTAGATCCGTGAATCAACTACCAGTCGGACTCTTCCCCAACAGGAAAAAGAAAAAGAAAACAAAACAACAGCCAGTTTGCTATCTAAAAAGAAAGTCATACTAAGTTATGAAAAAACGAGCTTTCCATAGCACCATAATAAGAACTTTAATAATCAAAAGGAATTAATTCATTGTGACTCAGCTCTCATCATTTCCCCATACCTAGTCCACCAACTCCTATTATTCTTCCTCTAGATCACCACAATTAACTTCCTAAGGCATCAGAACAGTCCATCATAGTTCATTTATACCGTTGTTAAGACAAACCTTCTAGTGCACTTAACGAGTAAGAGATGCATCAGGAACAAAAAGCTGAAGTCACAGAGGGTTTGCACAGGCAAATCACTTGGTAATACAACTACAACCATGCCTCAATACTCAAGCTAGTTTGGATCGCTGTCGGAATTCTCACTGACCATACCGCTCCATTCAGAATCATATAAATCCAATAATTTAAAGATTTGGGTTCTCATACACTAGAAATTCTTTATATTTTCTGCTAGCATACAAATTTCTAACAAGACAAATAATCCAAGAGAACTAAACCTTAATCACAACTAATTGGTATCACCCATATGGATCTTTTAGCTCTTCCTGTGAGAACTTGCACACATTGCCAGCACTAAGCCCAAATAAAGAAGGGTTGCAATAGGCGTAAAACTAATCAATTTCTGATAAACCCTCACAATAAAGAATCTTTTGGTAAGTTGGTTTTGCAGCAAGGAGAAAATGCTCAACATATCTCTTACGACTTCATTCCTGAAATAGAACTATATTCTAACAATACTAACCATTGCAACCAAAAGGTCCGATATACATTTGATCTTTTCATCATACTTCCAAATTAACAAAGACAGACTCAGGCAATGGAATTGAAGCAATTAACAGATGCAAGGGGGAAGCAGAAATATAAGGAATACCTTTTATTTTCTGTGTTTCCCTCCGATTGTTCAAGAAGCTGTGACCGAGGCTTCAAGTTCAATTTTGGGCGTTCAGTTACTTGATTGCTTCTTTCATGTTCAACAAACCCAGTCTTGGTGGGATCTATGGTGGGATATGCATCGGCCAATTTCTCAACACGAACAGGATTACTTGGCTGCTGGTTGACCTACAGTAAGAGAACCAAATGAGATTCAAGCACATAGATAAACCCTCCATAGAGAGCAATGTCACAAACCTGCTTATAATCTATGGACTGCTCCAGATTCTCCAATGGTTTGGATCTTGGTAGCAACTTTAATTTGGGCCGCTCAGATGGTTCAGAAGATGCTGGTGACTGCATCTCATATCCACCAGAGCTAACAACATTATGGGGCCGTTGTAACCCAGTAACATTAGAAGAAGTTTTTCTCTCATTTGCCTCCATGAATAAAGGGGACCTGGCCCTCTCCCGTGCTGGGAAGTCCTTGTTAAACCCGTGAACCCCGTCTGTAAGAACAAGATTTCTTTCAGCATGAACCGCTAGCACCTGATCACTATATTCGGGTCCTCCCACGACATCTGGCATGTTGTAGACACTATCGTTGACTGCAGTACTTCCATGGTAATATAATTCTTTCTCTGTGTCTTGATGTTTAACAACCTCAACATCCATTTGAGAATGAATCTGCTGATTTGAATGCCACCTGCCAGATGTGACCTTCTCAAGGGCACTGGCATGGGCCAACTTTGACTCAGCATCAGGAGCAGACCATGGAGCTGAAACTGATTCCTTTGCACTTGCCACCTCCTTCCTAAGGCCCCATGCATTTGGGTATGACCCAGCAACAACTTGAGCACTACTTGCAGACACATTCCGAGAACTCACGCTCCTGCCGCTACCACCAACAGAACCTTTAGTACTCGCTCCCATACTAGTCGATTCATTGAACCAACTTGCAGCGCCTCTAGGATTTTGAGACGGAGGAGCTGATACTTGCCCACTACCTACCATCCCAGTAACAGAGTATTCTGCCTTAGGCTCCACACGACTTGGCAATGCACGGATACTCTCATCACTAACAGTTCGACGAGGTCCAGATGATCCATCCAATGGCTTCCTCTCATCCTCATCAAAATTACGGCCTATTGGTGCATTATTACTTAAGAAAGGAGTCTTCTCATCAAAGTTTCTGGTTGCACCAGCTGATCCTGGACGTAAACGATGCTCTGGCCTTCCCATGGGGTTTCCCCATGATGCTTGGCGATCAAAACCACCACGATCTGATGGCCTTATCATTCTACCAACCAGAAGGAAAACATTCAAATATCAGCATTAGGAATTTTCTACCCAAAAGAGTGAATAATACAAATAAGTACACAATTTTCAGTAACTGCATTCGTGTTTTTTTTTTTCATATGGACACAATAGTATTGGAATAAAACAAGTCTAAAATCCAAATAGAGGGCGAATGGAATAGCAGATCCATATAGCAGCCCAACTAGTTTGAAATTGAGACATCATTGATTGAAAGTACTACAATAGCATCCACCTTCGATGATTTCATTATGTTTACAATGTTCCAAAAGGTGAGCAAGTCATTAAGTTTAGATGTATCGAGCGAACAACCTTCTGGACGTTTCCTAGAAGAAGAAAGGTATGAAAGTCATTGGTTATTGCAACTTGTGCAACCACTTAAAAAATAATCCAGTAATAGGTATTTCAAGATTTTAAGCCCCAATTTAACTTTCCAAAACTCCAAGATCCCCAAAATCAATTAGGAACTCTATACCCAGATCTGCAAAGCCAGTTTGAATTAATCGCAAATCATGAACAGTAAAAAATCATATATACCGAAACGCTAGATCACATATACTGACAGATAACCTTTTCGTGAGAAAGTTCAGAAATTCTGACTTCGATTAATGAAAATCAATCAGCTAAAAGCCACAATTCAGTCAAACAGGAAAAAATAGATCATTCCAGCATAGAGCAGCAATTTTTCTCCATTCAATCATGAGAAAGGCCACAACTTCCATTAACCAAACATCAAGAAATAGGTCAGTTATGTTTCAATTGACCAAAAAAAAAAATCCCCAACAACTCAATTCGCACAAAAATCGAAACCCATTACATAAATCTCAATAAAAATGAAACAAGATTGGGGTAAAAAGGGAAACTCACACGCCAGGGGCAGAAGGTAATGGAAGATCTGAAGGAATAGAACCACCGTGGAAGTCTTTAAGAGTCATGGTTGCTTTCTTCTTCGCCATTCCTCCTCACCTTTTACCGCGCTATATACGTATATCTACCTATATATTACTATATATATGTATGAATCAGAAATCTCTTCTTTCTCTGTCAAGAAAGATTAGTTTTTATCGCAGAAGGGGGATATCTGAGACAGAGAGAGAAAGAGAGAGAAGGGAGGAGGAATGTGGATTCGGGTTTAGCTTGTAAAGAGGCTCACGGGACCAAATCTAGCCTAACCACTGCTCCAACTGTTGTTTAATCTTTTCTTTTGTGTTTGTGTTCATTGTATCCAACACTTGTCCCTTTTGATATTATGCCCTATAAAAGGAATAAATGCAAATTGTATCCCAAGTTTACATAACACTTTTTTTTGTTGGTCAGTCATCATGGTTCCTTTCCTATTAGAGTTTTTTTTTTTTTTATATCCGGAATTTAAATTCATCTCTATATTAGTCTTTTCCTATATTACTACTTAAACAACTTTCAAGAATTTAAATTTATTAAACTATAGGTTAAATTAATGGAGTATCTTATTTTTTGTGTTCCATTAAGCATTCACATTCAATGAGATTGAAAGAACGTTGTCAATTACAAGCTCTTAAGTTAGAAGTATTCAACATGTGAATCCAAATTGTAATTACCACACAATTTTAAAAAGCGTTTTTCGCGCGAGGACTGGGGTATAATAATAACACATCGGTATAATCTGCGAGGGTGAAAGTATTATGAAGTGTAAGTTTCATTAGTCTAGTTGTAAGCTTTGGTGTTGGACGAGTTTTTGTTTTGGGGGTGTAAGTCTAAAAAGTCTTAGAAATTTATCAAATATAGTAGGAGTTTCTTTGCAATGTATACAAAAATTCGTTACAGGTTTAGAAAATTCATTCAAAATTTCATGTATGAAAACTGTATAAAATTGGTATGAACTATGTGCATCTCGCTCAAGATTTAGAAAGTTTGCTCACTACTTTCTTGTATGAAAAGCATATAAAATCGATATAAAATGTGTATATCTCACTCAAAAAATTGGATATAAAACTGTATAATTCAATATAGAATATGTATATAACTGTATAAATTTCTTATAAAATTCATATTTCTCAAACTTAAATAAATGAAAACGGCTAGATAATTGAAACAAAAACTTTCTACTAAGCGACAATAAGAGAAAGATGTCGAGTGGCTATTGTGTTTTTTACCCAAATTTTTTATCTATGTTTTGTAAATTATTGGTATATTATAAATAAGATTTTTTTTTTTTTGATAATATAGATACTTATTTGGTTGTGGGGAATGAATGAATTTCCCCAAAAAAAGAAGAAGTTTAAATAGGAACCTCAAAACAGGTGAATTCGTGCACTTAAGAATTGATTTGGTGTTTTACAAATTACTGGGCCAAGGCCCATTACGGAAAAATTATTGAAATATACGTATTATGTTTCCCTTATTTCTAATATCCCCTTCTATTTCTAAAAACATTTAATATCTCTTATTTCTTTAATGTATCCAAGCAACATATTAATGTATCCGAGCTAATATTTAATGTATCTGAACTACATATTATGTATCCGATTTATTTTATAATGTATATGAGCTAGTTTTTAATGTATCTGAGCTACATATTATGTATCCGATCTAGTTTTTAATGTATCCGAGCTACATATTATGTATCCGGTTTATGTTATAATGTATCTGAGCCACATATTATATATTCGATTTGTGTTACTTTTTAAGGGATTAATGTAATTACAAACTAAAGTGGGATAGATTGTAATTTCATATTAAAACTATGTGATTCCTAAAATGTATCCTAAATAAAATTGGGTCTGTAAAAGTGTCCAAAATGGAGTCTGGAAAAGCTGTCCAGGATTTCTGCCAAGAAGTCGAATTATTTCATTCTAATTATCAAAATAAATTATGTTTAATTTTGTACTATAATCATACCAATGATTTTGTCCAGTTTCCATTTTAGATAGTGAGCATAAACTTCATATTAATAAGAATTGATGATTTAATTTTTTGTGTATAATTTAAACTCTATACATTAAATCATTTATTATATAAGTAAATAGACACAAAAACGAATATATGATCTAAATTATTGTATAAGAAATATTATATCTAAAGTACACATGGCTAATAGTATTGCGTAATAAATATTATATGTAAACACATACTAATTAATACTATATTACCACACGGAACTTCCTATCTTTCTTATGCATACATATAGCAGATTATAAATCCTATAGGCAATGATTATATAATAGGCTCAACCAAGTTGATAAGGACTTGGTCTTGAGTTTCACCATCTTGGACCCCAAATCCATCTCCAGAATGGTACATGAGATGTGCCATTCGCGCTTCATTTATTACATGCTTAATAATTTTTCGATGTGATGTAGAAAGGCTATTAAAATGATAATTAATCTTCTTCCATGAATTCAAAATTATGCTTTCAATATGCTCTCGGGCTACATCCTCTGAAACATTTTCTTCTTGCATGTAACATATAATTGATGAAGCCACATCACCTCTCTCTAGTTCCGCCTACAATACTCGATACAACTAATATTATTACAAAAGAGAATATAATCAACAAAAAAAAAAAGAGGTTAAAGTTTTAAGATCTTACCGTTGAGGTACCTTGATCATTGCAAAGTCGAATTATAAGGGAAGTGTGGTAAATAATTTCTTGGCAATTTTTGCATAAATGAAGGTTTTCATTTGTGAGACCAAAAATGACATGTAATGAAAGTAAAGGACCGGAAGATGAAGTCCACCCATTATGAAGATAATCTTCAAGTGTTGGTATATGACCATTGTGGTACCATGTTGCTTCCACTAGTAACGCTTTACAGAAGTTGACCCACTGAATTATTGCAACAATTATTATTAGGTCAGATATATATATTCATGAAAAAAAAAAGATCATGTAAAGCACATGTAGAATAGGCACAGGTTATTAGACAAAAGAAACAAAAAAAAAGTGAGTACAGGAAAATTTCAACTTTCCAATTATTGAGGTGAAAATTGGTTATTTTGGGAATTGATCTTATGTTCTTTTCATGTCATAACCTAGACAGCCGATAACTTGGATCCTTAGTTTGATACACCTATATATGTGGAACCAGCAGGTTTGTTTTTAGGTTAGGCTACGTTAATTGGATGATGGGTTTATTTAAATAATATCACTAATCTCATAAAACAACGTTAATATTAGCAATTTGTTGTTGCCATTAGTAAAACACTTCTTAATGTGTAGTCATAGCACTTCTCTTATAATAAGACTATGTGTAGTCAAATTTAAAGTTTAAAGAAAGGTCCAATATAATTTAGCAACAAATTAAAGAAATTACATTCACTTTTATTTTCATACGTCCCTTAAACAAAAATGATTAGTATAAATAGAGTAGTTTAATAATACTAACCACTTGTTTGAGATGAGGTAATGGTGAAGGGCCACCTTTTTGTCGTTGAATTTCAACAGATATGTCTTCCATTGTATCATGCAATGCTTTGAAACATATCTGTATACACTCTGGTAGCCTTTGCACTTCTTTTGGATCCCACCTAATTAAAATTAGGTCGTTACTACGTTAATTATCATGATTATTGTATTTAATTATATGAATAAATTTACTAACAACTTGTGAGGGGACGTACGTACTTCTCTATGGCACGGGTGAATTGTTGCACATCGGGTAAAGAAGCATAAATATCATAAACATCATCTATTATAAGTATCAATTGAATCACTTTGGTTAGCCATTTTCTCATGCTTCCATGTTCAGGCTCTGACGCAATTCCTACAGCGAAAAAGAAGCTTTCTACTATTCTGTCCCTTGTAAACCCTAAATTTTCAACTATGCAAAGATTCCTCCACCATCTGTTTAATTCGATCACAAAAACAAAAAAATATTCAATAAAATAAATAATTGAGGTGAACGATCGAACCGTCAAGAAAAAAAAAACCGTACCTTATTACATCTTTGAGATCTTTTTGGTGTGTGGCTTGAATAATGTTGAAGTTAAGTTTAGCTAATTTGAGCAACATTGGATTTGTGTTGCAATTTTGAGCAGTATTAACAATGTGTGTTCTAACATCGTACCATCTCACTCTCCATGCCAAGGGATTACTAGTAAATCTGTCAACATCTAATGATAAATTTTTGAGGTTTTTGGTAGACAACAATCTTATGTCGTTTAGTAATTCTTCACCATCAATGCTCAGATGTGACCCTTCCAAAAGCTCCAATAATGTTTTTACATCTGGAGGTAATTTCCCTTTCCCATCAAACAAATCCTTCAACATATCTGCAGTACAACAAAAAGAATATAAGAATATAAAAAGTGGAAAGAAGGAAAATGTCATTTTTTTCATTCAATTTATTAGCAAGAGTTAATATATCAAATGGTCATAAGTCGATGTTTTGCGTGATAATACCTTGTGAAGCATGGTAGCCACGTTCCCTAAGAAGCCTAAAGCACAATGCAGTAGCATAGAGATCCTTTGAGTTGGAACTAGTTTTCATGTACAAAATTGTATTTTCCAAAGCTTCATTTGTATCAACCTCGAAGTAAGCACTTAGGCCAAGTTTGTCAATTCCGTCTATAAGCTCTAGCTGAGCCACTGGACTAGTAGTGTTTGAAAACATGCAACCAACTTCCTCTTTTAGCTTTTCTGCTTCAATTTTGTACTTTCCTTCCTGCAAGAACAAATTATAATTACCGAGTATAGGGTCAAAAATATTTATCTACTTTCGTTTAGTGGTTAAATTTGTCTTTTTGTGATACTATTGGATCAACTTTAACCATGCGGTTGTGAAACTTAATACTCACTATGTTACTAATCACTTGTCCACTTTTCCTTTTTTAGTTGTTCCTAATTACTTATCCATTTTGACAAATCAAGAAAGGACAAAAAATTTTAACTTATTGTACCCTTAATTAATTATTTTGAAAATGTAGAACTTCTTGAAAATCTTTAAACTTTTAATTCATCCATTTCATAATTAATAGGAGTAAAATGATAAACTCACTATGTCAATTACTATTTTTTTAGTAAGTGTGCTAATTTAAAAGTTGACTAGTAATTAGAGTCAGAGGAGTAAACTACCCCCAATTGGATGGATTTCCGTAGATCCACTCAAAATACCCAATTTTACTTAAATAATTACCGAATCCCTGTTTTAACCCGAACCTCTCCCCTCCATTTAATTTCTTCATCCACCTCCAACTACAATGAAACACAACCCCAAATCATATTCAAGTCACTTCAAATTTTTGCAAGGAAGGACATTTTTCCATGGAAAAGGTTTTCGTGAAAAATTTAGTGGTTCTTTATTTATTTTCTTGTGTTTGATGCATAGAAGAAAATTAAAATATTATCTCAAAAGTATTTTATGTATAATCTAGACAAATACTATGAGAGTAAGGACAGGGGAGGATCGAAGGGGTGTTTTGGAGAGAGTACCATGTTGAAGAGCGTGGATACTGGGAAAACTTCTTTTCTCGATCTATTTTCACCAAAAAAGTCATTCTCCTCATTTTAGAAAATGAAACAACATTTTCAAAATAATTTTAACCAGAGAAACATGAAAAATTGGAAAATATTTTTCAAAAAACTATTCTCTTCACCGACAAACACATCCTATGAAATAAAAGTAGGCAATAAATGACTTAAGATTATGAATACTCACAGAATATTGACTTGTAAGTGAAAGTAGATGATCATATTTCCAAATGTTTGGTTTATAGGTAGAGATCCTTTCTGGATGACTTTGTTTTTCAATAGTATGATGAAGTTTCTGTGTCTGCATGGTTGAAGCAATAGAGACTATGTTTATGCAAGCCATGGTTTTAGATAATAGCTCACTGAAAGATGTGGAAGATATATATAAGCACAACTATGGTGATCTCCAAGTGTTTTTTTTTTTTTTTTGTCAAAATCATATTCAATTAGTATATCTTATTATTTCCATGTTATACTTTGTTTTAAAAAAATCACCTATTTGACTTGACACAAAATTTAAGAAAATAAAGAACAATTTTTAATCTTGTGATCATAAATTAAAGTTGTGTCAAATGTATCAAAATGTCCTTTAACTTTGTGGTATTAATTAAACATGTCAGGCGGAAAATTGAAATTAAAGTGTTCCAAAAAAAAAGGATCATTCTTTTTAAGCGAATTAAAATGAAAGTAAGTCATTTTTTTTAATTGGAGAGAATATTATATTTTGGCTTTGTTGGAGTCTCTCCTTAGGTTCTAAATATATACTTAATGATTTAGTCTTAGATGATGATGAAGAGTTCCATATCTAATTTAGAGATGAGTAATTTCTATAATATAACCTAAATCATTCTTATCTTTTAAGTTTCTTTTGTATTGAGTTAATTAATAATAAACTCGAGATATATTTCTTTATATTGAAATTTAGTGGCAGTGTTAAAAAATAATGGTGTGTGCCTGTGTGATTGTTAAAATAAAACAAAAAATATTGTGTTATTTAAGATTTAAACCCCGGAACTCTTTCATTCAAATGGATATCCATTTTATTACTGTGTCAAATGCATAGCTTTCGTCAAGGATATCCAACTTTGAATATATATCCTTTAAATGTAGAATTTAATATATATATATATATATACACACGTAAATTTCTGACAAAGAGTGTCCAGTTGGACACCCTGGGGACGTGGCTATAGCTCCGCCCCTGTTGGAGCCCTCTTAAATAAGAAAAGCAACTTAAAAATACAAACAAAATAAACGTTGTAAACGATACAAGATAGGAATATTATTTGTGTGGACGTGGAAATATTAAGAGAGGAAATGGCTAAATAGGCATATGAACATAAACCATGTGATATTTAGAAAAAGATATTATTTGAAATTCAGTTTAAAAGGTGTAATAGGAAGTCAAAAATATATTTAAACATGTTTTTAGTTTGAAAAAGAATCAAAATTTCGCGAAGGAAGAAGATTTTTCACCCGAAAATTATCAAAATTATTTTATAATCTGGAAGTTGAAACTAGCACATCTATAAGTTTTCTTTGGAAAAAAGTTCCACCGACAATACTATTTATTCCGTCCTAAAATAAGTGTTATCTAAACAAAAATATTATCTTAAAAGGTATTATCTTAAGAGTTCAAAGTACTTTTTTTTTATTACGCTATTACACTTAATTTCCAAAAGATATTTATTATATATATATATATATATATGAATAGTTTAATAAATTATATATTATATTTATTAATTTCTTAATAAATACATATTATGCTGACACTTATTTTAGACAGGAGGAAGTGGTGTACAATTAAAAGAAGGGAAATTAGCAAACTAGTCACAATTTCTAACATAATTATTAAAAACATCTGCACTTTAAAATAATTATTACAAATGTCAATATGTCAATATTTTAGAAAATAATTGTATCCTAATATAATTAAAATTCTTTTCTTTTATTTCTCAAATTAGGCCCACATTGGACCTTTTAAATAATTGCAAATATCATTTATGAACAAATAAATAAATTGGTTTGAGTAGTAATACAATCCTAATAAACTATTTTAATAATATAAAATATATTTTTTCAGAAGTAAATAAGTCTATTTATACGAGATGCAAGTAGGGTACTTACGATTTTAAATATTATCAGTTCATAAATATATAAAACCAATAATAGAACTGATAGATATCATTTATCGATTATCATTGTTACCTGTTCGTTAAATTACATATTCTTAAAACAGGTGAAATGATTTACATCTAGAGAATGGGAAAGAAATGCTAAACTGTGAAAAGTGTCAATATCCTAATGTGACACCCGTCCTGCAAATTCTAAATGGAATAATGGGCTGAGAGAATTTGTCTAAATATTCTATTAAAAATGTTGAAGGAACGTGAAGCCTGATGGAAACAGTGTTAGGACCGAAATAAGTAGGTGTAATGCGGAAGATAGCAAAACAAACCTCGAAAGACCATGAGTAAGAAGACAAACAAGAAATATACAAAGACACAAAGATTTAACGTGGTTCGGTCAATCGACCTACGTCCACAAAGGAGATGAGCAATCCACTATATAAACATGAGAGTACAAAATATAGAGAGAAATAACCTCAACCAATTCACTCGGAATACATGGGAGGTTCACACAAGTGATAACGTATGATATTGTCCGCTTTGGGTCAAGCCCTCACGGATTTGTTTTTGGGCACATCCCAAAAGGCCTCATACTAATGGAGTTGGGTGAGCACTTATATATTGGTACATTTCTTCTTCTCCATCCGATGTGGGATAGATTTGTTACCCAACAATCCTCCCCTCAAACCAAGACCACACAATTCGTAACCTCCCCTTCAACTAGGTCACACCATCTGATCTGCCAAATCATCTTGCACCGCCATTATTATCACATAACGGGACACGCCGCCTGGACCACCACTTTGCCAGGAAGACTTTTGACACAAGGCACCCCTGCAGATCTCTGGTCTTGTTGTCACATTGGGAACTTCTCACAAAATGCAGTCCACTACTCCGACACACCCAAACCTGGGCTCTGATACCACTTGTTAGGACCGAAATAAGCAGGTGTAATGCGGAAGATAGCAAAACAAACCTCGAAAGACCATGAGTAAGAAGACAAACGAGAAATATACAAAGACACAAAGATTTAACGTGGTTCGGTCAATCGACCTACGTCCACAAAGGAGATGAGCAATTCACTATATAAACATGAGAGTACAAAATATAGAGAGAAATAACCTCAACCAATTCACTCGGAATACATGGGAGGTTCACACAAGTGATAACGTATCAAGCTTGCGACCCACAAATTCTCCCCCTAACCAAAACTCTCAAAGCCCTTAAAACTACATTGTGAATGCTGATTAAGTTAGAAGGAACAAGCCTATATTTATAGAGTCCTAAAACCTTTTCCTAAAAGGAAAACCTATTTATGGTAAGAAATTTAGGGCAAATAAAACCCAACAAACAGGTCCTTGCTGACGAAGTTAGAGTTAGAGTCATACTAGGACTAGATTATTAAAATCTAAGTTATGTACGATTAAGCTATTGTATAGGATAGGAGTCGACTAGGATAAGGTATTTGAGTTATAATATAATACTACTCGTGTAAATACTCAACATTATTTTTATCATTACAATCTTTGATTTCTCCATATTTACGTGAAATTTCTAAAAAAAAAAAATATGAAAGGGAAACTAGGTAAATATCCATAAATACAAACTAATTTATAAATATATACCCTTTACATTGATTCTCTTCTAATTTTATTTTTTTTAATCGAAATTTTCAGGCCTTTTATTTATTAGTAAAGCTGAAGAAACATACTACAAAACAAACAGTACTCATTCGGTATCACTAAGGTTTCTTATTGACACGCTACTCATTAGTCAATGGATGTCTAAGTGCATTACTGTACTGCTGAGAAGTATTGATAAGTTCTAACAAACATTACTACATTAGTTTTTGTTCCTTGTGCATTACAAATCTACCGAAAATTGATAGAATTTCATTTATTCTCTATGTTTTATTTGACAGGAAAGCAAAATAAAGTTATTTCAGATCTTGAAATGAGATCTTTAAACTTAATTCCTTTCCTCTTTTAAACTTAATTCCAAACATTTGGGAAAAAGATGATGTTTGGCAAAAAAAAAAAATTGTAATATTTTTAGTCCTCCAAAAAATGAATATTTTTTTAACCAAACATAAGCTATTAGTTTGGTGGGAATGGAAAAAGAGAGAAGGAAAAAGAAAGACACGTGTCATTGTCAATAACAAGTCCAAAATTTTAACAACCTATATGAATGGCTCAGTGTTAGAAACTTTAATAAATCGAAAATAAAAATCATGTCATTTGACCTTCCTTAGAAAAAAGAATTATATATACACAAATTTGAAGAAAATGCTGACAATCTTCTGGGAAATATATTTCATTTTTTTAGAAAATATGATTTATACCCATAAGTTTTAAAAACTATCAAAACAAACCATAAGTTTGTATTACAAGTCAATTGGATCTTCGTTACAACAAATAACAAGTAGTGTCCATCAGTGGCGGATGTAGAGTGTGTCCAGGGGGGTCATCCGACCCCCTCGGAAAAAAAACTACACTATATATATAAGATCAATTTTTTTGTGTACGTGTATATAGTTAAAATTGAACCCCCTGAGCATATGTCAAAGGAGTAGCTCAATGGTTTATGGGGTTCAGGATTTCGCCTATGTTTTATTTGAACCCCCTTGATAGAATTCCTGCCTCCGTCATGGTGTCCATGACACTAGAGCAATGTGGTAGTTTGGAGTGAGTGCAACAAGCATCATTCCATACATCGTGAAGTAGACAAAACACAGACTTTGTTACCCTAAGCCGATTATTCATCATTTTCATCAATAACCATACCATCACTTTCATATCCACGAAATATTTCATCACTACTTTAGTGTTCACGTAAAAAATTATGTAATACAACGCAATCAACTACTATAGAGGGTGTTTTTGTAAAAAATAAAAGTTTGGTGTAAAATTTTAATTTTCAAAAGATCCCAAATAATGAGATTTGGCCCAAATACTAGAAAAAACTAGTATTTGGGAATTTGGGATATTTACCAAATAATAGCAAATTGTATGGATAAACACTATTTGCCAAATTTTCCCCAAATATTATTTGAAAAATCTATGGCCAAACGGGCCGTTAAGTGTAACAATATCTCAACTTCTTAAGGCAGATTCATCAACTTCTCCACATAGGACAAACTTGCGTTTATAATTGCGATCTAGTTAATCGTGTAATTCTGAAAATTTTCAAAAAGTGCGATGAAAGTTTTTTTTTAAATTTTAATGTTAGATTAGCTGTTCAGAAAGAACTCTTTACTTTCTTAAAATAAACACACAATATTTTTCCATTTCCAAAATCTGAGGAAAAAAGAAAAAGAAAAAGGTAAAGAGAGTACTATTAAATATTCGTTTGGGTATATTAAATGTAAAGTCCTAGTTTCTTTCTATTACTACTATTTTTTTAATTGTAATTCAAATTTTAAAAAGTAAAAATACTTAAGAATTTATATGTAGGCTTCAATATTACCTGACCATGTAAAAAAATATAAACACAATTACATCGTCGATGAATATTAGTTAAACTCAACATTTAATCTTGTAAATTGTTTAAGTAAGAGAAAAAAAAAGAAGGAAAACAAATTGGAGTCTTCGATTTGGAAAAAAAAAATTAAAAATAGAAAAGACGTTGTAACAATGCAAGATGAGAAAGCTATTGTGTGGATGTTTAGTTTATTGGCCTTCAAAACTCAACTACGTAATTCCCCTGGTCATAGTTTTAACAACTTTGTCTCAACTTTCGTTTGGTACATTGAACTTGCATTAGTATTTATATTTTTCGGAAAGAACTAAGTACTAGTTAGGATCGAGAAAAAGAATTATATTGATATTGATTCTTAGCCATTCCTCTTGTTTGTATATTTTGTGGTCCTTAGAAAAGGAAAAAAAGAACAATTCAAATGTAAAAAGTTGTTGTCAAATTATTGTGACTTGTCCCATGCGTTTTTCTGGTGTGTGTTAAAAGGTTGTAGTGGCCATACATTCTATGGATATTCCTTATAAAATTTGCTTGTGATCATCGAATACCCCCACAGAAAAAATAATATTTTTTCTGTTGTCATATATATATCACTATTTTAGATATTACATGCATTAAAAAATTAAATAAGTTTACTATTTTACCCTTTTTTTTTTTGGAACTCAAGTTTTTAATCAATGAATATGAATTAATATATTTTGATTAATTAATTTAACCAAGGAACATGAATCATTTACTTAGCTTTTCTAAGTTGGTCAAATGTATATTTTCAAGCCTAATAACTCACAAGGATAAAAAGGAATAATATGGTAATTTATACATTGATTTTATGAAATGACAAGTATTATGGACCAACTATTTATAGAAAGGGATGACATATAAAAATGAACGGAGGGGGTATTTTTTAGGATAATAAGGTGTTTGGCTAATCACTAAAACCGCTTTTAAATAAAAGTAGTAGTAGTTTTTCTACGGTTGGAAAGAAGTAAAAAAAAAATTGGTTCTTACAAAAAGCAAAAGCAGAAATGAAAAATTATTTATATTAAGACCAAAATATCCCTACAGTATATACATATTTGTCAATAAATCTCTTATACTTATTAGTTTTTTTTGTGAATTTTGTATATCGTGATTTAATTTGTGGAATGATTTTAAGTTTATTTTGCTTGATATTTTTAATTATATTTTAATCATCATGTATATATTATATCGATATTTAATTTATGTTTTACTCATCTATGTATAATATTGATTGAAAATTTGAATATGTACATTTTAATTCAATAATAATAAAAAATTAATAAAAATTTTATAATAGAAAATAATTTATCTCTATAAAATAATCTTAATGTTAAAAGCACATTGATACTTGCCCTTTTTCATAAGTTGACTCTCAAAAGTATTTTTTTTAAAATATTAGTCAAACACAATTTGCTTATCAAAAACAGTACTTTTCAAATGAACTAGCTAAACACAAATTACTTTTTTTTCTTCCAAAAGTACTTTTCTAAAAAGCTATTTTAAAAAAGTATTTCTAAAAGTAAGTAGTTTTAGTAACAATGCCAAACATCTCTTAGTGTCGTTGATGCTATAATTCTATTTAGGTTCTGTAAAATTCAATAACTTTGATTTAAGTTTTATATTTGTGTTAGGAATTCAGTTCATATATATATATAAATCGGTTTATTGTAATGTAAGTCACCTTAACTTTTGTAACTAGGTTCAACCATGAAATCTACTTGTCTTGATGAGAGAAGTGAGAACCTATTCTATTTCAACATTTCTCTTGCATATAGGCCGTACCGTGAAATTATTGTTGGTATGACCATTAGTAAAATTATTAAACTTTTGGAGTCTAGAAATGATACTCATAATAATGTAAAATAATTTTTAACTTAATCATAGTGTATAGTATACAGAACTTAATTCTTTTTATCTTCTTATTGATACACATAACAACAGATTCTAAAAGTCCAGATAACGATTGTCTCCGCAATTATGTAATAGGTTGAACCAAGTTAAGAAGGATCTGGTGTCGAGTTTCTCCATCTTGAACCCCAAATCCATCTCCAGAATGGTACATGAGATGTGCCATTCGTGCTCCATTTATTACATGATTAACAATTTTTCTATGTGATGTAGAAAGCTTATTAAAATGGTAATTAATCTTCTTCCACGAATCCAAAATTATGCTTTTGATATATTCTCTGGCTACATCTTCTGACACATTTTCTTGTTGCACGTAACATATAATTGATGAAGCAACGTCACCTCTCTCTAGCTCCGCCTACATGATTCAAATGTTATGAAAAAAATTATATATAACAGATGAATTTTTTTATTAGAATAGAATGAAATGAAAAAAATTAAGAGTTTGAGGTATTACCGTTGAGGTACCTTGGTCATTGCAAAGTCGAATTATGATCGAGACGTGGTAAATAATTTCTTGGCAATTTTTGCATAAATCAAGATTTTCATTTGTTATTTTATTTGTCATACAATATATCACATGAAAAGAAAATAATGAACCGGATGATGAGATCCACCCATTATCAAGATAATCTTCAAGTGTTGGAATATGACCTTCATAATGCCACGTTGCTTCCACCAGCAAGGCTTTACAAAAGTTGACCCACTGGATTATTGGAACAACAATATCAGAGACTTTCCTCAAACATGCATGAAAAAATCATGTATAAAATTAATGAGCATGTGTTAGACATGCAAAAGGGAAAGAAGTCTTAACAACTTTTTTAATTTAGATTATGTATATATATTTTAAAATCTACTTAATATCTTGTTGTCAAATTCTAAAGTTCAAAACTGGTAAACTTAATTATAATTCAGATCTTCCTCTGCTCTTGATATTTTACGTGGTGTGAATCTAAATTATATTCCAAAACTACATTTTATATTTTTACAAGCATTATATATCCAGAACATATGTTACATGTGAAAGAAAAAGACTTACCACTTTAGAATTAGTACTTACCCCTTGTTTCAGATAAGGTAATGTTGAAGGGCCACCCTTTTGTTCTTGAATTTCAACACAAATCTCCTCCATGGTAGCATGCAACGCCCTAAAACAGATCTGCATACACTCTGGTAGCCGCTCTACTTCATTTGGGTCCCATCTAATTAATTTAATGTCAAAATTAAACTTGTTTTTAATGATTATAATTAAAAAAACTTAATTGATTTATAATTAACTTGTATCAAATTAAATGTTGTGAGGACCTACTTCNAACTACCCATGGCCTATATATTGTTGTCAAATTCTAAATTTCAAAACTCGTAAACTTAACTATAATTCAGATCTTCCTCTGTTCTTGGTATTTTACGTGGTGTGTATCTGAATTATATTCCAAAACTACAATTTATTTTTTTACAAGCATTATCCAGAACAAATGTTACATGTGAGAGAAAAATACTACTTTAGAATTAGTACTTACCCCTTGTTTCAGATAAGGTAATGTTGAAGGGCCACCCTTTTGTTCTTGAATTTCAACACAAATCTCCTCCATGGTAGCATGCAACGCCCTAAAACAGATCTGCATACACTCTGGTAGCCGCTCTACTTCATTTGGGTCCCATCTAATTAATTTAATGTCAAAATTAAACTTGTTTTTAATGATTATAATTAAAAAAACTTAATTGATTTTTAATTAACTTGTATCAAATTAAATGTTGTGAGGACCTACTTCTCTATGGCACGGGTGAATTGTTGCACGTCGGCGAAAGAAGCATAAATATCATAAACATCATCTATTATTAGCACTAATTGAATCACTTTGGTTATCCATTTTCTAATGCTTCCATGTTGAGCCTCTGATGCAATTCCTACAGCGTAAAAGAAGCTTTCTACTATTCTGTCCCTTGTAAACTCTAAATCTTCAACTATGCAAAGATTCCTCCACCATCTGTTTAATTCGATCACAAAAACAAATAATTGAGGTGAACCGTCAAGAAAAGAAAATGATTTTAATATAGGAGTACTTACCTTATAACATCTTTGAGATCATTTTGGTGCGTGGCTTGAATGATATTAAAGTTAAGTTTAGCTAATTTGAGCAACATTGGAATATTTGTGTTGTTGGAATTTTGAGCAGTATTAATAATGTGTGTTCTAACATCGTACCATCTCACTCTCCATGCCAAGGGATTACTAGTAAATCTGTCAACAATATCTGACAATAATATTATGTCATTTAGTAAATTTTCACCATCCATGCGGCCTTAGATGTGACCCTTCAAAAAGCTCCAACAATAATAATAATAATAAAAAAAAAGAGTAAAGAGTGGAAATAGGAAAATGTTCAACTTAAAAGAGTTAATTTCTCAAATGATCGACTAGTACCTTGTGAAGCATTGTAGCCAAGTTCAGTAAGAAGCTGCCTGAAGCACAAAGGAGTAGCATAGTGATTGGAACTACTTTTCATGGAGTAGATAATTGTATTTTCCAAAGCTTTCTGTATTTCAACCTCAAAGTAACTAGTTAGGCCAAGTTTGTCAATTGTATCTATAAGCTCTAGCTGAGCCACTGGACTAGCATGAGTGTCTGAAAACGTACAACACACTTCCTCTTTTAGCTTCTCTGCTTTAACTTTGTACTTCTCTTCCTGCACGACCAAATGTAATACTAACTATGAAATTAAAGTACGTACGTAAGTAATAATTAAATGACTTAAGATTATGAATATATACTCACAGAATATTGACTTGTAAGAGAAAGTAGATGATCATATTTCCAATTGTTTGGTTTATAAGTAGAAATCTTTTCAGGATGACTTTTTTTTTCTTTAGTATGATAAAGTTTCTGTGTCTGCATGGTTGAAACAATTGACACTATGTTTCTGCAAGCCATGATTTTTAGATAATAGAGTAGCACATTACAAGGTATGAAATATATATAATATATATAGAGTAATAAGGAGGAATAAGCATGCAACATGCGTAATTAAGCAATTAAATTGGTGGTAGTTGAAAATTGAATTTTCTCATGACCTCAACTTCAACTTGCTCTGCAACTGCAACATGGGTGTACGTAGTTGAAAAGTAGTACATTTCAGCTTCACACTTACTGTACGTTGATTACATGTGGGTTGTTGTATACTAATGAGTTAATTAGTGTTAAAAAACATCGAGTGTGACTTTCATACCTAAACTATCATTTTAATATTATTCGTACAATTCTCATTTATTGAGCTAGTTTTGTGGATTGAATCAGCCCAAGATTTATTTCATTATATATGATATCAGAACAAGACTCATCTTAAATATTTTAGTATTTTGATGTTGGAACCCCATATTCAATTGTTCATGCTCCAAATGTCGTGTCGTCGTGGATGTGACAGAAGAGTTTCACATTGTTAGACTCAAGGGTTGAGTGGTCGCTTAAATATGATTTGAGCATTTTTTAACTCTTAAATCAGCTAGATTTTGGGTTAAGTTATGTTCAAAGTTTATGCTTTACGGATGATTAATTGGATGACTATTATTAAGATTGTAGGATGCAGATCGTTAAATAGAAAATTCTAATTTTACATACCTATTCATTCATTGAATATTTTCAATATAGTTATTACTTAGATCAGAAGTAGGTTGATGTTCTACTGCTTTTATTTATAGGGTGTTAGATAGTATTTTAATATGATTTCTGATAACAGAAAAAAAAAAAGGGGGTTCAATTAGGTCAAATCTTTTTATTTTTAAATAACCTAATTATTTTTGTTATTCAAAAATAGCCGCTCAGCCACTTTTTTGGCCCACTTTTATTTGAATTGTTTCAGTGTTAAAGGTGTTGTTTGTAATTCGGTGTATTGTAGGAGTTGACGAAGTGAGTAATCATATAATGACCAAGATAGATTGTTGTGGTGGTAAGTATAATCTTATCCTTTATATATAGAGTCGTCTTTGTTAGAGAGTGTTTTATTGTCCAATAAAAGATTTTCTAGTGCAAATTCAGATTTAATCGGACTCAAATATAAATATTGAATACAAAATAGAAAATAAAATAAAAAATCAAATACTCATGTAATGATGTCATATGATGATGTTGTGGGAATTGTCGTAAGCAAATTGTCGTAAGGGCCTTCGATTTTTATTTTTTTTTGTTTGTTTCACTTTTTTTTCATGTCAATTTTATTGGGCTTTTGTACAGTATATGGTGGTCGTGACACGTGCAAAATTCTATTTTATCCACGGAAAGCACGAAGAATTTTTTTTGAATTTCTTTTATATTTTAGAGTTAAGTTCATAGATACTGTAACATTTACTGTACTGTTATTTATTATATTAGTCAAACAAATAATTCTTTGTCTATTCAATGCTTAGCTCAAATTCTAATGATTAAATGTGAATCGTTAATAATTTATTAAAAAATTAAAAAATTAAGTTAATATTTAAAATTTGAAACTAATTAGAGGAGATTTGAGTTGGATAAAACTGAAGAAAAAATCAACTTAGTGAGAAAGATGAACTATTGCAGTGTACAAATAGTGTATATATATGAATGTATATACATCTATAATAAATAATTTTATTTCAATATACACGCTTATATATTATTTATACAATATTGATACAACATAAGTGTATGTGCTAGCATAGGCTCAATATTTTTTATTTTTTTTGTCTCACTTTATGTGACATAGATAAAATTTAGAGAGTCAATTAAATTTTAATATGATTTTTAAATATTTTAAGTTGGTAATTATTGTAATTTATAATACTTTTTACGTTTTTTTTTAGGGGAAAATGACAAATATACCCCGCACTATCGTAAATGATATGCAAATACTCTCCGTTTTATTTTTAGGACATTGGTGCCCTTGTCGTCCAAAAACTAGAGCATATATACCTTTTATATTTGTCTTTTTCCCTAATTTTTAAATAATATATGTTATTTCCGTCCCAATATATGTAGCACATATAAAATTTCAAGAGTCGATCAAATATTGTTAATTATTGAGATTTACAATACTTTATACGTAGTTTCCAAATTAAATAATACATGTTACTTCTTTTGTCTCATAAAAAAATATTTTTAGTTGTCAATTATCATGATTTATAGTATTTTTTTTTTTTATGTAATTCTTAAATATATAAAAAAAATTAAAATAAGATAAACAAATTAAAACGAAAGAAAAAAACTGGCAAATATATATGTAAGTGTGGAAAGACACAGGTAATGCAGACATGTTGACCATTATATATATATTGTTAATTTTATAATTACGTAACAAATCAATAAAATTAAATGGAATAGGACCAAATTCGAATAGCAACTTAAAAATACGAAAAAAACGTTGTAAAATATGCAAGATGAGAAAAGTATTGCATGGACGCGGAAATATTAATTCCAAGGAAGAAATACTCAATTGACTTACTTCTTCTTTGCAACTTGATGCAGTCGCCCTTACGAAGAACGTGATTATTAGTGTATTCCGTGTGGAAACATCTGAGTTAGATATTCATCATTTTCTACAAAAAAAAAATAAAATAGCACTAAAGAGTACACAATTTTTTGACTATAATAATTTCAAAAAATAAAATAAATAATAATAGTCAAAATTGTAGAGAGTTACGTTGTAATGTTTGATATTTACTGTTAGTGGTGAAATTGAAATGGCCATGGTGTTGATGGTTACATTGAATTGAGCGCTCATATTGGACAACCTCTAATAGAAAAAAATGTCTTTGAACCACCTTTATAATTGCAAGAATATTTTTGTGCAAACAACACAACAAAAGAGTAAAATTGATTATTTTGGAATAGTAGAAGTCAAATTTAACCCTTTTTCCTTGATAATACTGGAAATCTGGAAAAGAAGACAATACATATAACGATTTTTGTGAACCAACTTCGAAATCTCTTCAACATGAATATAGTAATTAACTTTATCCAATGTTTAAAAACAAATAAAAAGCATACGTCTTAATTTAGTATAAATATATAAACATTTAAGACCTATCAACTATATAAACATTAGTTTAAATCAAAGGCTTTTGATGGAAAATATTCATCGGTACTCTATATGTACACCAAATTAAACAATTTAATCGTAAGAGTCTCATAACTTAAAAACTGATATTACTTATATATGAATGATCAAGGGATAATCACATTAAATCTGTGAAAATTTCACATGACTCACCCGCATAAGCAGTGACTTGATTTTAGGTTCAAATATAATCCGGAGAACATATAAAATAATTTCATAATCTTTATTCATTTTGTGATTATAATTTTTTTTTGGAAAAAGGACAAATATATTCTCGAACTATCGTAAAAGGTATGCAAATACCCTCCGTCATACTTTTGGGACATTGGTGTCCCTGCCGTCCAAAAACTAGAGTATACTAACGGACATACACGTGTCATAATCTTATCCACCAATCCGATATTTATCGACGGATAAGATTATGTGTCCCTATTTAGTCTTCCGTTAGCGTGAAGGGCATATATGCTCTAGTTTTTGGACGGCAGGGGCACCAATGTCCCAAAAGTATGACGGAGGGTATTCGCATATCATTTACGATAGTTTAGAGATNTAAATAATAAGAGTCAAATTTGTAGAGAGTTTTTGGACGGTAGGGACACCAATGTCCCAAAAGAATGACGGAGGGTATTTGCATACCATTTACGATAGTTTAGAGATATATTTGTCCTTTTTCCTTCTTTTTTTTGTTGATACTTTGACCATTTATTTTAAACACTAAGGACCCATTTGTCCATAGATATTGAATGTATATTTTAGTACATTTTTGGCAAAGTCTGTTCGGCCATAGAATTTGTTTATTTATGAAATTTTAAAAATAAAATTCCAAAATCTAGTAGCTAAAACTTGTTTTCGAGCCAAATCATTTTGGCTTCCATTTCAGCTCATATTCGTCCTTTGGTTACAATTTTTTAAGTTTTGGCTAATTGAGGTGTTAGTGTGGAGGAGTATTTGTCTTGTTGGTTGATCGGACCAAGAGTCATCAGTATGAGGATTCTCAATTACTTGCACTATTAGAAAGAAAAAAAGAAGAAGCAATCACTAAGATAAAATAAAATTATGGAATAATTATATAACTAAGCTAACATTTAGTACTTAATTATGCTACATTTCTATAATTTTATTTAATTATAGAAAATGGTTAAATTGGGCCCCACTTTTGGTATAGAATGTGTAGTAACTCAATTCCCCTTTTATACAAATCTTCCTACTATCTCTCTTCCACTCTCACTTAATTTTATCCATAAAATCCTTCCTTCCGTTTTTATTTTTTTGTATTTGTATCATTTGTTTCAATTTCTCCCATTGTTTCATAGTTTTCAGCCATAATCTCAAATATCTCAGCCATAAGAGAATCACTCGAGGTATTCAAATGCATGCACAAAAATTGGACGATTTCTTATCTTTATGTAAGACAAGAAATTGCATCTACAGGCAACTAATCGAAGAAGAAGAAGAAGTCCAATCTGACTCAATGGACCAACGAAATGGGGAAGGAATTGTGGTTTTGTATAACTTAATTTCTATATTTTAATGAATTCAATTTTTTTATTTTTGTATAATGTTACGGGGTTTTTCAGATGTACAAATATTAATTTTCAGATTTTATACAAATATGTACATTTAATTGTATATTTTTTTGTCCATCAGTGGTACATATATGATAGATTCATTTATATTTATCAATTAATTTTTTTATATTTGATTTGTTGACATATTTGATTTGTATAAGTTATGAAAAATTTCTAACTATAAATATAACTCTACCGGTCAATTACACGTATAATAATACGTATAATAATAAATCTAGTAGTCACTTCATACATATATACAAATTCATTATGATTTTCAAACAATTATACAAAAATTATATCAACAAAATTATACTTATACAAAATAAAAGTGCAATGTATACGTTTTTAGTAAATGCAATAGCTAACTCATATAAGTCAATGTATACAAATATAAATACAAAGTAATTGATAATAAGCAATTGTTAGTATGAAGAGAGTCATATTTGGTATGAAACTCTAATGAGATACAATATCATAATTTATGGGATTATTTTCTTTTTTCTCAACCGAACTCATTGTCTAAATTCATTAAATTTTTTGAAAAACGAATTGTATATAATATTAAATTCATGTGAAATATACAATTAGGCAACAAACTGTAGCTAATGAACCTAATTAAGTTTCCTATAGTAGCTATTTGTGAAATTTTCCCTAAAATTATTAATTTTTTAATTGCTTAAAGAGACAGTGAACAGACCTTTTTTATTATAATTAATTTTTTATGTGTGTTTGCTGAACAATTTTATCTTATAAAAATGGAAGGATATACTATTATTTATTTGAGATGAAGGAGTACATATCACTTCATCACAATTCTTCTTGGCCATTTTTAATAATGTGAATACCAGGAAAAGTTTCGCATGGTACTTAGGGCCTGTTTGGATTGACTTTTGGCTTATGACTTATAAGCCAAAAGCCATAAGTTAGGATTTCTAACTTATGGCTTTTGACTTATTTTTGATATTTTAGCTTTAAAATAAGTGCTTATAAACATTTTTTAACTTTACCCAAACACTTCAAAACTGCTTAAAAGTTATTTTGGCTTAAAAACACCCAAAATAAGTCAATCTAAATGGACACTTAATCATTTGGGGAATAGACACACCTACAAGTGAATTTTATTAGCCACGTAAGATTCACTATAAATTTAACACCTATTTTTTTTCAATAAATCTATCAAGCTTATGATAAAAGATCAAAATAAATACATACCAGCAATAGAAAACTCTTCCACATACTTTTTTTTTAAAAAATCCATGAAAACTACTAGTATTTCATTACATTTTTAGTGGCCGATATATAGAAATGGTTGTTGAATGCTAAATTTGAAGATTTACAACCAAACAAAAAAAGGAAAGAAAAGGACTTAGTACATATCCACTTTATTTTTCTCTATCACTAATGATAAAAATATGCGTTGCATGTGTAGACGTATGTACTATTTGTTGTCATCAATTGAGAGGAAGAGATTGAACCAAAGAAGATAAGATTTGTTGTCGAGTTTCTCTATCTTGAACACCAAATCCATCTCCATTTTGATATATGAAATGTGTAACACGGGCAATATTCATTATGTACTTTATTAATGTAGATGATGAATTCGCAAAACAATGTTTGTTCATTTTCTTCCATGTTTCTATCACCATCTCTTCGATATGCTTCCTTGCTACATCTTCCTTAACATTTTCTTTCCTCATGTAGCACAAGATACATGAAGACACATCTCCTCTTTCCAATTCAGCCTGTACTCGGAAATGTCAGATCGAATAATTTAATATCTATATCTATACACCAATCATGTAATTCTTTTCACAATATAATGTCATTTGAATTAATTAGTCCTCCTACTAAATACTACTTCATTCGTTTAAAAAAGAATGATATAGTTTGACTTGACACAAAATTTAAGAAAATAAGAAGATAAAATAAAAAACTTTTCAATCTTGTAGTCCTAAATTAAAGTTATGTATGACAAATTTACCATAGTGCCTTTTATTTTTTGGTCTTAAACATGTCACGTGGAAAGTTGAAAAAAAAAAGGTATTCTTTTTTTAAACAGACTAAAAAGGAAAGTATGTGATTATTTTTGAAACAGAGGGAGTAGTAATTACTTACCGTTGAAGTCCCAAGGTCGTTTCCAAGCCTGATTATAAGGGAGGAATAGTATATAAGGTCTTGTTCATTTTCAAGAAAATCATCAACTTGGGAGAAATCTTGAGCCAAACCAAGAAGAACATGAAGAGATAGCACAGTGCCACCTGATGATTTCCATCCATTATCTAAATATTCACCAAGTGTTGGTGTATAACCCGTTGAATCCCATTTAGCTTCCACAAGCAATGCTTTGCAAAATTCTGCCCACTGAAAACGTTTTATTTTCGTGTTAAATTTGTGTCATGTGTTACTGATTTAATATCATAGACAATAATTAGTAAATTAAGTAACTAGCTAATATATACCACTTTTTGTAGATATGTTGACACTGGAAAATTCCAGCCTTTTTGTTGCTCAATTTCGAGAGCTACATCATTTGTGGTATCATATAGTTTCCTAAAACAGATTTGCATACATGATGGTAATTCCTCAACTTCCTTAGGATCCCATCTGAATAGAGGGAAAAAAGTGTGTGCTTTTAGATAAAATGGTCACACGCTTCAACATGATATTATATAATATTGTTATACCTGACAACAGCATCGGTGAATAGTTGTAGGTCTTGCAAAGTGCCATAAATGTCGTAGACATCGTCAATTACTATAATGAAAGTGATAGCTTTGGTGAGCCAATTCCTAAAATTAGAATGTTGAGGCTCAAAAGCAACACCCACGGACCACAAAAAGCTTTCGACAATTCTATCTCTGCTGAAGCTTACATTTTCTATCAGTCCCAAATTCGTCCACCACCTACCAAATTAACAACACGACAACTTAACCATGTCAATTTCCTCTTGTTTTTACATTAATTCCTCCAAACAACATGATAAGATACGAGTCGATTTTCCTGTCTCCCTATTTCCTCCTTATATATTAATTTCTCCAAACAACAGGATAATATGTAAAATAAATAAATATTTGAAGAGTATCTTCCTTTTAATTAAACAAATTAAAAAATTCCTTTTTTTTCTTCTTCAGGATGTCTGATTTTATTATTTTTCTCGAAAATTTAACTCACACACTTTGAATGCAATTTATATTTGAAGGGGAGTTTTGGAGTAATTGATAAATTACTCTACTATATTTGCCAGATAATTACGTAGTACCCATTAATTCTTATCGAGAGACCAATAAACTTATACTAGTAGTTACCTTGCAAGGGGTCAGATAATCTTGTAAAATATCTTTTCTCTAATAACCTACGATGCATAAAACTTAAATTCTACCTCAAAATATCGACAAGATCTTTCTGATGCTCAGCTTGAACCATATTGAAGTTGAGTTTAGCTAATTGAAGAAGCTTCAAGTTTGACACCCTTTCTTCTTTTTCGTTTTCCTGTTTGGAGATTTGCTTTCTAGTGTTGTACCATTCCACCTTCCAATGCAGTGGCATTTCCATTGGAATAATATTATTACAACTAATTTTCAAATTCTTAGTGCAAAATATTCTAGCCTCATCCAACATATTTTCATCCCTTAAGCCCAAGTGAGAAGCTTCAAATAGTTGCATCATTGCTTTTGGATCCATGTTTGCGTCTACCTCGATCTGTTCACCCATCTCATCCATATAGCTAAGGAATACATCTATATTATGCAAATATAAGTTTATGGAAATCAGTCTCAATTTATGTGATGGTGTTTGACTGGACATAGAATTTAATATAGGAAAAGTTTAATTTGAGTCGATGGTGAAATTTTAATTTGAATATCATATTATATATTGAGAAGTATCTAAGATATTTGTGTACGTACCTTGTGTCACATTATAGCCATACTGCCTAAAAATCCTAAAATATAAGGCAGTTGAATAGAGATCCATTTCAACGCCAGAATCCTTCAGCTTCTTTGCAAATTCCATGTTTTGTAGAAACACCATGATTTCCTTGTCAAACAGATGAGAGAGGGACATTTTGTTTATGCTATCTATAAGCTCTAACTTGGCCAATGGATTCTCTATTTCTGCCACAAGCCACCAAACTTCCTCTTTCAACTTTTGTGCTTCTCTTTTGTATTTCCCTTCCTGCATTATTAGTGAAAAAATTGAAGATAAAAAACTAACAAACTAATAGGAATAAATAAAAATGTAACAAATATTATTAGTTTATTATTTAATGAGGATATAGTTTCATTTTATTACTGTGCGTGACTATAATTTAAAGCTCCATAGCAAATTAAATTATAGTCATAAAGTAATTAAGTTTATTATAACTATAAAACATTGTTTGTCATATATGAAATTTACCCTATAAAATAACAGCTCCCGCTATTCTTATTACTCCCTCCGTTTCAAAAAGAGTGACCTAGTTTGACTTGACACGGAGTTTAAGAAAGTAAAGAAGACTTTTGAATCTTGTGGTCCTAAATTAAAGTTATGTCAAATTTAAAATTACCTTTTAATCTTGTGGCCTTAAACATGTCACGTGAAAAGCTGAAATTAAAATGTTACCAAAAAAGAAAAGTGACCATTATTTTTGAAACAGACTAAAAAGAATGGTGTCATTCTCTTTTAAACGAAGGAAGTATTTAATAATAACTTAAAAAGACAAAATAAATAAATACTGTCCATAAGAATAATTTAAAAGTGGTGGTGGTTTTTTTAATCCACGTACAGCTCGTAACACCAACATTTTGCATATGCCTTGCTGCGGTCGGAATAATTAAGGAACATGATACTTATGATGATAAGACGTTTGTGGTCATGTACACTACCTTCTTTATTTTAATCAGCATTATACTGGTACGCCAAGTAGCAAAACGACGAAAGTTTAAAAGTTGTCTTTTTGACTGCCGTCTAGCGTGACACAATATATCAGCTGTTACAAAATTGAAAATTGCATATAGTTCTTTTGGTCTTCTGGTAAAGGTTGTGTTTGTGTCATTGTTTTGCTCGTACAAGATAGAGGAATCATCTGGGAGATCTAGGTTTAAATCTAGTTACACAATATTATTTTATTATTTTTATTTTTTAAATTTATCTGGAAGCTCATATATAAGCTAAGGTAATATTGGTGCCCCCGAAGTCCTTAAATCATGGGTTCACCTTTGTATTTATATAGAAGAGATATAGTTTTTTTTAAAAAAAATTGCACGATTAATTACTGTATATTATAAAGTCTGATAATTAAAGTAGATAACTTATTTTATTTTGAAGTATAACAGATAAAAATCATCACAATCTTACTGAATATTGGCTTTTAAGAGACCGCAGGATGTCGTACTTCCAAATGTTTGGCTTGTAATTAGCATTTCGTCGTTGAATAAGGTTTTGATCTATGTTACTTTCACCAATTGATTCAGAATTTATTTGGTTACAATAGACAGATAATTGTTGCTCACTTGTCATATTTTTTAAGAAAACAAATATATAGCTAGCTAGAATGTAAGAAGAAGAAGAGGAGAAATGTGACTGAACATACAAATTGATTAATGTAACGATTAATATAAGACGATGAAGTCTAAAATTCACTGAAATTTGAGCCACTAATAGAGTTCCTGGCCAAACACACCCATGTTGGGTGTTTATCCATCATACCACATGGGTCCAATGAGTATATGGTGCCGGATCAATCCTAATATATTACTCCCTCCGTCTCATATTAGTTGATCAGTGTACTAAAAATAGTTTTTCCATATTATTAAATCAAGAAAGCATTAATTAAGTTTTTATATTACCCTTGCAATTAAATATTCTTTTTGTAAGTGTTCACTGTTCACATTTGTTTGTAAAATACTCAAGAAGCTTTTTAAGGGGTGAATTAGTAAAATTGCCTTCTCATTCATGATTTCTTAAGCACTGTGCAAAATGAAAAGTGATAAACTAATATGAGACGAAAGGAGTACATTGTTGAGTACTCTTATGAATCGGGAAGTCAGAAATTTCATTAACAGTACTTAATAATTAAGATATACTCACAAAAAATAATTTATGAACTATATACTTCGTATAATTTTCTTTATATAATTTAATCACTCTGAATGACTTAATTTTGATACACGTTAATTCTCTTGTGAAAACATACTACACATGCATAGATTCAAATGGATGGCACAACCTGACTTAGCTTCTAAATTCTAAGTTGCACAAGTATTAACATAGCTAGAGAAAATATTTGGTCATGATTCTAAGTTAGATTGTTGTCCTTGAATTTAGTGTTGATCAAAATTTAAATTTTTCTACCTACCCAGCCTCTTAAAGTTACGGAAATTCACTGAATACATTGAGCGGTAACTAGGCTACTTGTATCGGATTTTATTCTTTTATCCGGTAACTATATGATTATCGGGTATGTTATTGTTGTAATCGATAACTATGTAAGCTCCGATCCAACGCTAAGCTGATTTAGTAGCAAAGGTAGTGTTTGTCTTATATTTTGAATTAAGTCATTTTGACTTTTATATATAGATCGATATAGTTTAAAGAATTTTTGTACAATTACGGTATATTATAAACTTTTGATATAGCAGATATAACATATCTTGAGGTATAACAGAGACCAAAAAAAAAAAAAAACAATCACAAATTAAACTTACTGAATATTGACTTTTAAGTGACTGCAGGATGTCGTACTTCCAAATGTTTGGCTTGTAATTAGCATTTCGTCGTTGAATTAGGCTTTGATCTATCTTACTCTCACCAAATGATGCAGAATTGATTTGGTTACAAAAGACAGATTGCTGCTCACTAGTCATGATTACTTTTTTCTAAAGGAAAAATATATATTGAACAACAATATTGTAGGGATCCTAACTAGAATGTAATAAGAAGAAGAGAAATGTGATTGAACATATTGATTAATGTACGTAACTATTTATATAGACGATAAAGTCTAACGTAGCATCAAATAAAATTTGAGCCATGCATAAAATAGAGTAGTGACATTATAATTTTTAACAACCAAGCCCTTAGGCACTAGCTTAGCTTGGATCGACTTTTCTCCTGTGGTAGTCTGGTCATATGAAATACTGAGTAATTTATGGTCCCCAATCCTAAGTTGCTGAATACTTTGTATGTGTTGACACCTAATTTTGGACCTCCACATTATAGATTAATCATCGAGCTTCTTCAATTTCAAACAATTTAAAATAATTAGTTTCATAAATTTTCAAAAAATAAAATAAATTTGCAAGTTTTTAAATAGTCTATCACTTTTTGTATTTTTTTAATAATATATATGTTTTATATAATTATGTATGAAATAAGTATATCCTATAAATATTCGAAAATCATCCCAAAAGATTTTATATTTTTAGTGTATTTTAAAATGATGGCTATAATTTTGAATTAATTAGCTTTTATGAAATTCGAAATATTTTTCGAGTTATTTGTATGTAAGTTTTGTCAATTTTATAATTTTTTTTAAAAAAATAATAATAAATACGTTTTTATAGTTATGTATATAATTAGTATATTTTATTTGAAAATCGTCTCAAAAGGTTTTAGTGTTGCTTTAAATTTTGCCAATTAGTTTAATTAATTAATAGTTAACCTTTTAAAAATTGATTATTTTATCTGATTAAGATTAAGAAGCTCGTTAATTAATTAATATTAATTCGTTTTATTTAAATTTTAGCCGATTTCACTAATTAACTCAAATTGGCTAAGTCTTTAATTCAATGGCTATAATTGCAATCCAATGGACCAAATTCTAAATTCCAATCTAAGCTTCTT
>NC_064293.1:33242477-33299283 GCF_019186545.1 Solanum stenotomum
TTATATAGAGAGAGGTCCTAAGTTAGCTATACTTCGATTCCTACTACAATACCTATTACTACTATAATAATAGTGAAATTATAAATAATCTAATCGTAGTCGTAATGTAATTCTAGTCATCGTAATATAATCATACTCGTAATATAATCCTAGTCGACTTAAGCTAGTACAAGAAGTACTAGCCTAGTCTATATAAGTGACCTAATACTAGAGTGACTCTAACTCCATTGTACACATTGATTGGACTAGGTTGTTCAACATGTTGCATGTCTTTAGTTTCCTTTATCTTCAACACAACAACATGTTCCATGTCTTCAGTTTCCTTTAGATTCAACAATACTACACTTGTTGCACTCTTTTGTGGGAAAAATTCATTTTCGAATATGATGCATCTCGTGGAGATTTTTGAGTCTGAGCTTTGGTTATCTTGTAGTTGTGGTGAGTTTTTTGGTTGTTCCACGGTCCACACCTCCCTCTATTCTTTATTTATTCTATTATTTTAGTATTCAAACAAGATATTTCTTACGTCGAGACTTGTCATTTTAATTTCAGGCTTGCATCGTATTTTAGAAGTTTTTGTATTTATGACACCAAATCTTGAGCGGTAATTTCATTTTTTCGCATTTCAAGTTAAAAGACTTAGGGGTCATTTGGTAGAGTGTATTAACAAATACAATGCAAGCATTAGTTATATACTCTACTGTGTATTGAGGAGTGTTACTAATACCATGGATTTTTAGGTATTAGTAATGTAAAGGAATTTAATACATGCATTAGCATGGTTAATGACCCAATTACCGCTCAAAAGTACTTTACATCTTTTCAACCATATGAAGGATACTTTTGTAAATAAATATTTTTATACAATGCATATTTTTTTAATATACCAAACCAAACAATGCATAAAAAGTATCTATGAATAACTGATGCAAACATAACTAAAACAAGGATTACTAATGCAAGCACTACAAATACAACTCTATTTAGCATTATTTTTATACACTTTACCAAACGATCCCTTAGTGTTTGAGATATTCTGCTTGTCACTTACTTTTTTTCTTTATAATATTAAATTGAATTGGTAAAATTATTGAGTTGTCTTATGTTTTGTATAATGACATATGTTGTGAACCAAGCTAACTCCATATAAGAATTTATATGCTAAAAATGATGAATAAGACTGATTCAGTTCTAATTATTGAACTGAGTAAAATATTAGAGAGTTTTATTTCAAACTATTTGTTAAAAAGGACTACAGAATTTAAAAGGCGGACAATAGCGACAGTGAAATAGGGTATCCTTGCACTTTGCCCTAATGTTCTAATCCTCTCTTATTTGTCCTTTTAATTAAAAAAATTTAATTTCAAACAATAGAAAAAGTGATCCATTTATTCCATCATAAGTCATGGCTTGCCAAACTTATCGAACTTTGTAAAATCGTATTTTTTTCATTATTTTAGTTTAATAAACGAAGGGCATGCAATGACACTATTAGGTAAAGAAAGACTTTTAATCCCATGAAATAATGGTAGGCGCATAGAAAATAGAATACCACTTACTCATAGCATCAATTCATCTCCTTATTATTTTAATATTAATTACTAAATATAAGAAAGAAAACCAAATCTATTGACATATGGAACCCAACAAAATTCTATAAATGTCTTTCCAAGAATATATATGATCAGCTATCTAATCATCATATAGAATTTCACTTTATTTTCCCTCCTTGGATTTTATAGCATTCATTCTTGTTACTTTTTTCTTTTGAAAAGTTTGTTTCTAAAAAAGAAAAAATTAGTTCGAAATTGGCAGGCATGTAATATCATAGGTAAGAATATAGTGTACCTGCTTTGCACGACGTGTCAATCAATAAAATTATATATATATATATATATATATATATATATATATATATATATATATATATATAAATAAATAAAATAATTTAAAATTAGATATTAATGTTAAAATAAATGTTTTCATATATAAAAGTTACAAAATTGTTTTAAAAACCTGAACCTCTTTTTAAAATATTTGATTCTTTATTTTATTTATTTTGTTTACCACATTATATTGTAATAAAAAAATCCTAGAAAATAATTATTTAAGAGGAAAATAGTAAATGACAGTTTTGTCAATTGTAGGGTTTTTTAATGAAGGGAAAAAGTTCAACTAATAACATTTCTAAGACCTTCATATTTTTAAAGTAATATAGATATATATGTATGCTATTGTTGTTGTACTAACCCTAGTTTTATTATGTTTGTAACATATATATGGTTCCTTTAGTAAAAAGACCTATCTAAGCTTGCGTTTGGAGTAACAATATGAAGTAATGATTTCAAATTAGCATTTGGACATGCGATTTGGGACCTTGATTTGAAATTTCAAATTCTCCAAAGAGCATAATTTGGGATATTTTAATTTCTTGTTTATGATCTATGATTTACTCAATTGTTATGATAGATAAAATAAAAAATTAAATTATTTTTGATAGGTTTCACAACTTGTTTATATCCACATCATCAAAATAGGACATATTTCAATTCATAAGTAAAAGTTCCTTTTGATGAAAATTATGGATGACAAAGTACTATTGATTCTCTTGTTATTTGCGAAGGCACTTCATATTAAACATATATATGTTCTTTAGTATGATAATTATGAATCCCTATAAGAAACAAGCCATTGAAACAATAAAATACTTCAACACCATGATTTATAATCGGAAGGAATTAAAGTGACAGTAAAGAAGAGAAAAAATAGTAAATCTTTCTATCCTTCTGTCATTGTTGATAAATAAGAAATTTTTGAGAAATTTAATGATTCTTGACATGATTGAGATGCTTCATCGTAAAGTAAGTAAGGCTCAGAAATTTCAACATATTTCTTGCAAGGTTTTAACTTTTAAAACATATTTGAATAGAAGAAGAGACTAACCTGCTTAGGACTTGGGCCAAATTCCGGCACTGCGAGAGGTTTGGGCCATTCTCAATACTGGCCCATCCAGAACTTTTTTTCATGTCCATTATCTTGCAAGAGTGACGACATTTTTTAAAGGAAAAATTAACTGAATACACATCTTATTTTATCATAATCTCTAAAATTTCTTATCATCTAAAAAAATTTCAAAAATCCCCTCTCGTATATATCACTCTCATCTTGCTGATACATCTCCATCTGCCTCTCGGATAAATCTCTCTGCTCTGATACATCCCTCACCTATTATTCGGATGTATGTTGATGTATCCGGATGTCCTATACCCTCTCTGATACATCCCTCACCTATGTATCCAGATGTCTGTTGATGTATCCGAAAGTCCAGTGATGTATCCGGATGTCCTATTCCCTGATACATTCCTCCCCTCTTTGATACATCCCTCGCCTATGTATCCAGATGTTTGCTGATGTATCCGGATGTCCTATTCCCTGATACATTCCTCCCCTCTTTGATACATCCCTCGCCTATGTATCCAGATGCTTGCTGATGTATCCGGAAGTCCACTGGTATATACATATGACCTATTCCTCTCTGATACATTCCTCCCCTCTCGGATTCATCCCTCACCAATGTATCCGGATGTCTGCTAATGTATCCAGAAGTCTAGTAATGTATCCGGAAGTCCAATGATGTATCCGATATCCATAAATTTTAAGAAATTTTTATAATTTGAAAAAGAGTAGAAAAATAATGTAATTAACTCTTAACACCAGATATAGTAGGTAAATTATACTTCAAAGTTGGTAAACTATCTATACAGTTACTTGTCAAGAAATTTTGTTCAAGTCCATTATCCAACAAGAGTGTTAAAACGTAATTGTTTCTTAAAAAATTATTTATGGTTAATTAGTTATTATTAAATAATTTCGCTAAAGATCAATTTTGGTGTACCTTATAAATTGTGCATTATACTTTCAAAGCAGTGCTTTGGAAAATATCAAAATAAGTAAAATAAAAAAACATCCTACATTTAGTTAAACACTGTAGCTGGGTGAAATGAGAAAATGGAGGTGGCATTCTAGTCTCTAGAGGGCATGAAATCATACACTTCTTCCATTCTAAAATAAATAAATTTCTGACTCCCTTTATATGATCCAAAAGGAACAAAGTCCAAGAATGAATTGAGTAATTTTTCCAAAATAGCCGTTCCTTTTAATTGATTTTTCAACTATCTCTGACTTTAAGATAAGTTAAGAAAGAAATACAAGGATAATATTAATAAATTACCCTTTAATTGATGTCAATAACTAAATTTTTAACCAAAAAATCATTCATTTTGAAATGGTGGGAGTACAAATAGGACTCGCTTGGTATACTGAATTGAAATTATTTCATCACTTGTTTAGTTGGTGCCTAGTGGGATAAGATATCAATTACACTTTTTTTTTTGTTTTTCATCCAGTGTTTGATATCCACATTGGAGTCTGATTTAATCTTGATTCACATTAGAAATTCACACATTGAAGGTAAAATGCTCCTTAAAAGAGACGACTATGTATTCAAAAAGCCTCGAACCCGAAACCTCTGATAAAGTTTGAGATATCATTTACTTTATAGATTGCATAAATCCTACAAATTAAAACAATCCCTACGGTTCTTGACTGGCAAAATTTAGCTAGAATTGAAGTAGTACTGAGGTTGTGTTTTTCTGCTTTGTTGTTTTAAATTGACTGGATTTACACCAAAGAAAAATGACCCATAGATCAACCAACTGTATAATAATGACCCATATGTAGTAGTCCTTGCAAATGCAAGTCGCTGTCAGAATTTATTTCCAATTTTAGTGAAGTCCAATCCAAAAAATAAATGCATACTATACTTTCTTCTTGGAACTTTCAAGGATTATTAACAACAACAAAAACAATTTTTAGCGGTAACAAATATACACATTATCAAAGAATGTTAAAGTTTTTACAGACATTAATTAATTGTCATTAGATTCAATATCGTTATAGATTTTAGGAACATTTACAAAGAGTGTTAATTGTCTATAAAAAAAACATATTCAACAACAGTTTAATTAATTATTGATAAAAATCATTTTTAATGTACTTGTATTATGAATTTGACCCCAGAAATAGCAGTATTACAAAAGAAAAAGAGTAATACTACTCATCATGAATCTTTTAGTAAGATTTTGATTTCTTACAGATTTATCCATTGTCATTATTGAATAGAGAAAGACAAAAGTTCATGAATGAGTTTGCTCCCCTGAATTAATATATTTATTGTTGGTGTTCCAATTCAAATTTTATTGTCCCCTGAATTAAGTATTTATGAAATTATGAAAGAGTGCAGTTGGTGATTTAAATAAGGGGGACATGAATAATAGGATTATAGAGCAACTAGAATCAACACTATTAAACTTGTGAACATCTTCTTAAAATTTAAGAAATATACTCTCTTTGATTCAAAATAAATAAACGTTGGAAGTTTAGGACTTATTTTTTAATTCTATAATTAATCATGAGATATTTAGTATTACTGGCTAAACTGATTTATTTGTAGTCTATTAAAGAAAAACTGCTCAAAATTATTTGACATGTGTTCTCATTAAATCACTTAGCTATGTAAACTTATATGATTTAACGTAAACATTTGATATGAATAATTTCTTTTTAACAAATGCTCCCTACGACCCTACCAAAAGTTTTGTCAATCCTAGGCCTCGAACTCGATAACGGTTATTAAGAGTAAATAAATATATCTCATCCATTACACCACTTATTATGGAGATATCTCGAATTTTCCGCTTACACACTAAGAAAAACTTCCTTTTGTTCTAATTTTTTTTTATGATGGTCTCTGGACAAGCTTTCACGCACCTCAATTAATTTCATGGGATATCTGTGACATATGATCATCAACAAATACCAAATTACTGTATCCACCAAGGGAGAGTTTTAGTGGTCACATTTTACTATTAAGTAGCAAGTTGAAATCGCCAAGAAAGAAACTACTATGATTCAAACACCCATATACCTCAATGCAAAAGAATAAAATTTACACTTGTTAGAAGCAGGACACTTCTCAACTAATTAAAAAAAGAAGTATGGAATGAGGGAATCAAGTAAACATAAAGAACTTCAATTGATCTTACATGAGAGAATGGCTCATGTACAATGTATATTTATGATTTGCAAATCACCACAAAGCAAGGAAGCAAAGCTTTAGGACTGAGCAAATAGAGTTCTTCAATGTTTGAGTAAAGTCCAACTTTGCCAGCCAATGAATCAAATCCTGATTGACCAATCAATTCTTGAACATTTTCCAATGGTCTATGCACTCTACCAGCAATTACTCTGCATACTATTAGAGCCTTTCTCCAAGATAACATATTTTCCTCAATGGCTTCTAGTGCTCTTCCACTTGTGGAAGCTGTAAAAACACCAACCCCACCATTGATTTCCTTCTTGATTGAGAATCCATGTTGTAGAATCCTGCAAACTTTGCATTTTTCTGATGTACATAGGCTAGAAGAGCTATTGATGCCAAGAGAACATTCAACAGTTGTGCCAAAGAATCTTAAAAGCTCATTCCCATCTGCTAAGCAACGAGGGTGTTTCTTGGCGAGTTTACTGGCTCTGATCTTTACTAATTCGCGATATTCCTCGAATTGAGCTAGTACTTTCTGCATATTGTGAACTTTCAAGATTCTCTCAATACCATTTGAACTGTTTTCAGGCTTTGACCAGCTTGTTCTGCATATTATCTCTACAATTTTCCTTGAAGAATCCCCTTCAACAAGTTCTGTCACTGAAAAACATATCAAGAATATATGCTTTAACGTAACATATTCACACACAAAAAAGAAGATATGCAATGAAATACTATCAGAAAGACAGCTCTTCAATTGCTGCACTAAAAACAGAAATTTAAACCATCTTCACATAAACTCAAAAAGAGATCAGATCCAATCACTAATGTGGAATGTGGTTAAACCGAAAAAAAAGGTATAGCATCAACAAGAAGCAAGATAGATGTATATACCGGCATGTTTTGAGAGATGATGTGCTTCAACAGCTTCCCATTTCACAAATTGTTCACCACATTTATGACAAGTCAAGCCATGGGAATCTGCACCATAAGAAGCTTTAGGCCTAGAAACAACACCCCCAAATCCAGGTCCTGTTTTTCTTGATAAATTCCCAGGTGACCCTTTTCTTATAGGACTACCAAAGCCTCTATATTTCCTTGATGACCCAATATGGTGTCCCCCAGGACCAGGGGTCCCTGGTTTTAAAATACCCATAAAAGCAGAAATACTCTCAACATTATTCCCAGTACTACTCCCATTACCATCTTGGAAATTACAGCTAGTAATCTTGAGTTCACAAGTTGAATTACTCAAAACAACTTCATGAGTAATTGGATTCAAAAGCTCACTGCTTCCAATAGATCTTGGACTGTGTAATGGTGGCTTCTCCATATGCCTTTTACTTCCATGTATGACATCTTTCAGATTTGCAATTGACCTTGAACAACCTGACCTACCTGTCGTCGCCTTTTTCGTCGATATCTTGCTTAAATTTCTCCCATCACTTCTTGGATCATACACATCTTTTATCTCTGATCTACACTGCAATGATTTCTTTAAAGCAAACCAAACTGCTGGCATTTTTTTTTTCTCCTCCTCCTCCTTTTGACCTTCAAATTAAACAAATCTTGAAAATATACATTGAATCAAAAGTTTAAAAGTGTTTGTATTGGGAAGGAAAAAAATTTGTTTAAGGAAAAAAATCTTCCCTCCATATAAGTTTTCCTGTTTGAATAGTGAAGTCGTAAATTTGTGTTGTTCAAACCATAATAAATGCCGTAGTTTTACTATGGTCCAAAACTTATGGAAACTTCTTCAAATACATAACATTATTCAGAGTTTCTTGCTATGAAAAAACAACATAACACGTTTAATATTCTTAAATTCAGTAAACAAATCAGCATCAAAGTTATGGTCTTTAATTGTGGGATTAATTAATGATAACTATATTATTCAATGGGAAAGAGGAACTCTGCCGTATAGAATCATCTCACTACGTGACATTAATGTACAAACTAATTGGTCATAGACTCATAGTAGTACATATAGGAAGAAAATAAAATAGATTTAAGTTACATATACGGACCATATACAGAGTTTTTACCCATTATATATATTATTATTTTTTTGCGTATAGATAGTAGGTTAAACCATCACGTCTAATTTGAACTTGTTCATTCAAATAAATTCAAATTCTAGTAAGTTATAAGCCATGTACGAAATATTATTGTTAGTACATTTATTACGCATTTTCCAAAAAGAGTATCGTATAAATTGAAATCAGCGAAATAAGAAAATTAAATACAAATTGATAGTGTGAAATAAATAGATGGTCAAGAAATTGAATTTAATAGAGTTGAGTTGTTAGTTATTGACCTAGAAGAGTTATTAGGAGGCATGTGACGTCTGTTCATCGACATGGAATATTTTAATAATGGAAAATTAAATTAAATCAATTGGTTGAAAACAACAATAAGTGTACAAAGACATGACAACAGAAGGTAATAAAGTGCCATCATATGGCAGTAACTTTTGAAAATATCCATCAATTACAACTTCCTACTCAATGCTTGTTCCTGTAAAGACAAATGGAAAGGATAAATTCGATACAAACAAAGCCTACACAAGAGAAAATAAAACAATTTGATTTCGAAGGAAACTAGATAAACTGCTACAGTAACCAAAATCACATTTACCTAATCAATGACCCCCCACTCAAACTTTTACCCGTTTAAGTTAAGTTATATGGTTTAATTTGTATGCGGATAATTATTTAGCTTGTACATATAATCCTATATATGCATTTTGCAAATATATGCGTATAAAATGAACTTCAGAATTATAAACTTCAAATCGTGTATTTATCTATGTTCATTTGCACACAACATATTCTTATACTATCTACAACAACTATGCTTCAATATATCCCAAATAAGTTGCGGACGTACACCTATTCTTTAGGTTAATAAAAATAGGGTAGATCTACAACGGAAGTTACAGGCTTAGTACGCTTTATTCCAAACTTTGTATTTGCATTAAAAAATTCACTTAATATGTATCTCTAAATAATTTATCCAGAACTCAATAAACAACAAAAATATATACCATTCAAAACTCATAAACTTAAAAATTTCTAGACCCGCCCTGACAAAACACTGATGCATGTGATCTAGCATTAAAATTTTGGTGTTGTAGCTATTGGGTACATCTACCGTCATAAGTTAGAAGAAGAAGAAGAAGCAGAAGAAGATTATGACATAGTGCTAAAATTGCAGATTGAAGGGACCGACTTCTATCTTTATGGATGTAGATCAATAAATTACTCTCCTTACTTCAAAATGCCAATTCATCTACAATTGTGACCTGTGATAAATAAAAGGGTCCCATTTTTAATTCAATTTCTATCTACCATTTGAGATGAAAATCCCACACATTTAATTCCTCCCAACATCCTTTCTTTAATCTTTATGATAAGAATACTTTCATTAAATTTTATTTTTTGTCAAATGCATTAAAAATAAATTAAGCCTGGATAGTTTACCCTAGTATTACTAGCGGGAGAAAAAGAACAAAACAAAAGTTACCCTACTTGTCGATATGTCACCTACACGACAAGCAATAAGTTATTTGCAAGATATGTTAAAACGATATGAACTGAATCATTCTAAAAGTTAAATGCTTAGATATACTATACAATTTTTCAACACTTCGTAAATTCTGAAAGACTCCAGGTTTTTAATTAGGTATAAACATCGATATGAGCATAATTACCGTTTTATTCTTTCTCGTTGATGTGTGACGTGAAGCGTGTTAACTGGTATTTACCAGCTGGTTCACCAAGGCAAAATATGAGTATATAACTTTGTCAAGAATCACTAATTTTTATTTTTAAATTGTTCCAAAAGCAGAAATTGCTTCTAATAATTGAAGGGACGTAATATTTGAAACTTATACTAATAAAATCAGCACGTCGTCTCCATAAAACCTGGTTGAGCAACCATATTTTTAAAAGAAAGTCAAAACAATCATAGATAGCACATAGAATATTGATAGAGAAATGTCACATGGCCATTGACCACCATCCTCCATGTTGGTTAGAAATACATTAATTCCTTCCTAGTCTTTCCTGCATATGTACATTACTTGTTTCAAACGGGATCCATCAACTGGTCTCTAGACCGGTGAACTGAACAGAACAGTTTAGATTCTGAAATTGCATCTCTGGTTAGACAATTTTACCACAAGCTTTTTTGAACAAACTTTTACAATGCAGATCATAAAGTAATCGTTAGCATTAGCACCATTGCTTGGGTTGAATGGATCTTAAACTGTCCCTACTCAACAAGGTAAATATAATTGATTTACAATAGAAGGAAACAAGAATGGGTTATGGGTTTGTTTTGCATGATGATACATCTACCCTCTGACCTTCTGAAAGAATATATAATCCACGGGCAGGACTATACCTGCATACCTTCATTTAGAATTATCCCCATACAGACAATTTATAAAATACAAACACACTAGGCTCAACCTATGATTAAAACAATTGACTATGTACATGCTGTAGAAGGTAAGGTTGGGGGTAGGGGCTACCGGCTACAGTGGGCGTTAAAGATAAGGTGTGCTTGAGTGGAAAAATCACAATCAACGTGACATATGTCACTGGTATAACTTATTTTCCCTACTTCCTTCAAGAAAGTCATTTTTTTCATTTTTAAGGAACTTATTTTCTTAGAGAAAATATTTTCCAAAAAATTTGACCAACCTAACATGGAATTTTTTTGAAAAACACTGACCATTATTAACAGGAAAATCCTTTGGTGGACAGGTACACAATATAATCTACAAAAGCGCAGATCCTCAATCTTTCAAAGATTTGGTGAACTTTCGGCCATTTAGGCACTAGAACATAAAAGAACATCTTTACAAGCAGCTGAACTTCAAGCAAGAAAACAAGTCTCTAAAAAGACTGAAATCCTTACAGTACATATATGAAATACTCTCCTTTTTTTCATTTAAAAGTTTAAACATGACCAGCAAAGCATTTTACAGAGATAAGTTGTTTGCTACAATGAGCACATTTTTCTCTATGGACACCGCAAGATCAGAGCAGAAAATATGACCTGCCAAGTACAGATGAGTGATTTTGACCCAGGTTACGTCCTCTGAGGCATTCCAGATCCATTACTTGTGAGTGGTCCACGATAAGATTAACCTGAAAAGACCATCAAAATGAAATAATTGAATCTTCTTCATTGTGCAATGTAGCTTTTTAGATATATTTGCTCAGAGAAGCTTAGTACCTTTGGACCATAACGTTTGACAAACCACTCAGAGATTTTAGGATTTGATGCCTCAAACATAGTTTTCTCAAGTCCAAGACGACCCACAATCTTCGCAACAATATCTGATCTTAGTAAACCAGCCTGCCTACATAAATCATCAGCATTGATCATTATCATGTCTGCCCCAGCTTCTAAGCATCTCTCTGCCCTTCTGACCAAAAGATCCACATCTTCAACCATCTCTGCAGAGAGACAAAACAGCATGGAACATGCAACAGAAACTGTTATGCATTTCAATCGTCAACTTCTATGGCACGACAAACATTACAAAAGTTGTTTCATGCAGGAGCGCATGTTATGTACTCAATCAGTTTAAAACTGGACTAATCTTTTACTGCTAATTTTCACAAGTTCTATTTTGAAGTTTCTGTTGAATAATCCATCATGAAATTTAGTGATCATAAGACAGAAAGTGATATATCCTTGGCAAAATAGGTCCTAGGTTAGGCAGCAGAACACAAACTCATCGCGATTAAACAACAGAAGCATCTAAATAGAAGGGCACAAACCATCATCTCATATCCCAAGCTTCAGAATAAAATATTCTTAAAGGCATGAGTCTTATAAGACACTAGTTTCCATTTTGCAAAATACAAATATTCTCAGCAAAATAGAAAGAGGTACGAGAAGAACTTCAACAGTCAGAGAAAGATTATCAAGCTGTCAAGAGCAACTACAAGATTACTAGACTGCAAGGACATATTTCCTCCATTAGGAAAATGAGGTATCACAAGTACAATGAGATTGGCAATTAAGCTGTGAACTTCCCTCAAGTCCTTTGAATCGTGATGTTTTATCCAATGAGAAGCACAGAAGGTAAAGCTCAGCAATGATTTTTTTTTGGGGGTAATTAGCAATGAAAATATTTTTATTTACATGGAAAAAAGCCTCAAACTCCCTCCTCCCACCTCCTATCCCTCTTTCAGTTTGCCTGTGCTGTGGCGCAAGTGGGGTTGAATTTCCTAGACAGCAAAACCATATACTTTCCGGCTTATCATTTGTGAACTTTACCCATCCTTGTAACAATTAGTTTAGTCTTGTCTATAAAGCAGATGAGATGGTACATGACGCTCTTCCATGTAAGACAATGGTTAAAACCTGCTATCCAGATTGTCTATCTCGGGGTCCTACCATGTTGTCTGGGATCTACAATGGATTGGTCAATAAGATAATTCTTTGCAGCAAAAGGAAGCTATAGATCTCTGTAAAACGAGAAAAGAGGGATACTAGTAGCCACTAGAGTTGAAATGACAGTCAGGAGAGTGGCCCAATTGGATCAAAAATACTAGCATATATCAGCTGTCTGTGAAGGGTCAATTTGATTTGCCACGGCAATATCCTAATTTTCAAGTTGTAGCAATTTTGACACCTAAACACTGTGCAACGTAGGTTGCACCAATTTTTAAATACCTACTATCCAAAGTTTCATGAGATTCGAAACAGTTATTGATGAAGATATCATAGTTACAGAAATGCAGCCATATAACTAAATATTGCAACTTTAGCTGGGATCATTAGTGTTAAGGTGCTCATACGCAACTTCCTCTACAATGTATGTGGACTCAATTGCGTTTCTACACAGAGAGGTATGAATGAACTGAATTTTTTTTCCTCTAGTAGTCTACAAATATCATTTCAGGAAATATCTGTCTGGAAATTTAGACAAATGATCTTAGGAAATTACTGTTCTGCTGATGAACACATCTCCTGATGCATCCACTGTTTTATTTCTATTATCTATCTATCACATTAGTCTCTCTTTTTTTCAACTTCATCAAGCAGACACTTTCTAGTCTAAAAAAAGGAATCTACAGATATAGCTTACAGTGGTGACATTATCGCTCTCTAAGAAAATGTAAAAGAGAAAATAGCAAAAATAAATTTAAACCAGAAGTACTAGCATACCAGAGGTTTGAGGTGCTGGAATCACGTAAGCCCCAAAAGCTCTGTCACCGGCGAAGGCTATATCAGACTTTTTAAACTTAACAGAGAACTGAGGCTTAGCTCTGAGCCCACTGCTCTTAATCAGCCTCACATATCTCAAGAGGGTCTCCTCAGGTAGACCAAGTGATGCAACATCAAGCTCAATTGAATCAAACCCCAATTGCTTACATTCCTAAGAGATTACAACAAGTAACACGCTATTACTAAGATTAAAAAATCAATCAGAAAGGAAACACTTAAGCCATATTAACTACTTTATACCTCAATATACTCTTTAAGAGAAGAAGGACCTCGGCGAAGCATTTGATCTGCCCAATCACCAGAGTTAACATAAACATTGTGTTTATGTGCCATGTCAGTCACTTCTTTGATGTAATTCTTTGGCATCACAGTATGGGATCCATCACATAGTTTTAGCCCATCAACAAACTGACCCATAGACTCAAAAACATCCTATGAACCAAGAAAATGAGAAATTCAACAAATTTGAACCATAAGAACATAAACTAGCACAGAATTCTGTACACAAAGTCATTTTAACAATCTGCTATCAAGTTACTCTCGGAAACGGCTATACAGCTCACTTAGATATTTTATACTCCCCTTTAAGCTTTCTTTTTCGACAGAATTTTGTAATTTTCTATCTCAAGGAAGTTCTGAATCGATTGAGAACACGAATCCTGAATACCAAAATCGCGCAACCTCTCTCTTTCTCTCAATTTACTTATATCAATTTTGATTGTGTTTACTACCAGTGTGCCCTCCCCCAATTGATTATGCAAATTATCCTCTACAGCTAGCAGCACTCAGAATTATGAATTCCAAGGCATATGATATGCAGTCATGAATTTATCCCTTAAATGACCATCAAAATAAACTAGGAATACATTAACAACATTCAATAGATCAAGCTTAAAGCCATTACCTCAAGAAGGCCTCTCGAGAAAAGGGAATAGTTAGGACTCTTCATTTCTGTAACGCCATAGCGACGAGGTTTCTCTGGACGATCTCCATCATCGTTGAAACTCTTCCACCTGTACGCTGCCATTTTTTGCCTCCTCCTTCACAGAGAGAGAGAGAGAAGGGAGAGGGATGCAAATGCTCAGAAGAATGATTTATCAATTTGTTTGGGTAGACTTGAAAATTTTGGTGTTCATTTGAATTTCGATTATTATGATTTGAAGAAGCTTTCAGCGGTTTCTAGAACCAACACTAGCTTTTTTGGTTATGGGCAGATACATACAGAAAAAGAGTTTTCTAGTTTGTTCCTTTTTGACACGTAGGATTTCTAGATTTTTGTGACAGAGACGGTTGATATTTAATAGAGCAACGCTAATGTAAATGAAAGTTTATCTTCTTACTTAAAAATAAAAAATGAAATTTATAATTATTCTATTTAAAAAAGAATGACCTAATTTTTTTTTTAGTCTGTTTAAAAAGAAATGACCCCTTTCCTTTTTGGCAACACTTTAACTTCAACTTTCCACGTGACATGTGTTGAGACCACAAGATTAAAGGGCATTTTGATACATTCAACATAGCTTTGATTTAGAACCACAAAATTAAAAAGTTTTTTTTCTTTATTTAAACTCTGTTTCAAGTTAAAATAGGTTATTCTTTTTAAAACGAAGAAAATATTATTTTTTAAAATAAATTTTAAAAAATATTATATAAATTGAAACGTAGACTAACAATTCTGAGATGGGCTGTTATTGAATGTACAGGAGCAGAAGTAATCAGCCCAAAGCTATTAACTGCAAAGTTGTTTCTTCACTTTCAAATAGTAGAAAGTCCATTTTGAAAGGTCTACTTTTTAGAGAAGTTTCCAAGAACCAAGTCCATTTTGAAAGGTCTAAGGTTGAATCTTTATAAATGTATTTTTTGTTTTATGTCTTATTTGAAAAAACAAAAATAAAAGACAGTCACATAAATTGTACCAAACAAGTATATAATATTGGCATTAGCATGATCTCAAGGCAAATACTTAACCATTAGAAAGAATCCATCTATACATACTTCTCAGTTAAAGACACAAATTGTCTTACCCTCTTAATGAATTATTTTTTGTACCTTCAATAATTTCATATAAAATAGAAAATTAAATCAAGAACAAGATTTAATTGAAATCAAGCAATGATGATCACATATATACTATTCTTTATACAAATCATTGTCATTATTAGGCATATGTATTAACCTGCATCTTTGTTTCAAGATTTACTTTTCAAAAGTGGCTCTGTCAGAATACTTTAAAGAACACACTTAATAAAACTTATAATACCTTAGAAACGATTTTGTAGCGGACAAAATACAATTGACAATTTTACCTTACTATCTAATTTCTCTATTGATTAGAGTCCCGTGTTGATCAGTGGCAGATTCAGGATTTAGAGTCTGTGGGTAGCAAATAGATTTATTGATTAAATGTGCCAGCTGTTTTTCCTTAAAAAAAACGTGCTTGGAGCCTTTTTTTTTCTTAAAAGAACGTGTGTAGCAAATTTCGCAAAAAAATAGGTACAAATGGAATTTGAAACCCACAACATCAGCCTTCTAAAGTTGTCCTCCTACCGTGGCACCACAAGCCAATTTTGTTCTCTGGGTGGCACGCTTTATGTTTATATAAATATTATATATATATATATATATATACCTATGTATATATAGAGTTTTCGTTGAAGTTCGGGGGTGGCGTTTCACCCCACACCCCTTAATAGATCCGCCCCTAATGTTGATAACGTGTTATGAAACTATATAAAGCAAGAAAAAAATAAAGTAGAGAGAAGACTTCTTATTCATAGGGATTCACATATCTCTAGGAGGGGAAACCTAACTTGTCCCTAAGTAGAATTCCTAACCATTTCCTAAATGGACTCCACATAATAGATATTCACTATATAATACAAACATGTTTATAACAATTTCCAAATAAATTATAATCATTCTATCAAGATACATAGTACTACTATTTTTTAAAATAAATTTTAAAAAATATTATATAAATTGAGACGTAGACTTACAATTCCGAGATGGGCTTTTATTGAATGTGGATGAGCAGAAGTAATCAGCCCAAATCTATTAATTGGACTGGATACTCTCTTCATGTGGAGTCCAGTATAATTGTTTATTGAGAAAATTGTATGAAATAACAAATTATTAATTCAAATTAATGTTATAGCCATAGTTTCTTTCACTTATAATTCGCAGCAAATATTTCATGTTTTTTGCCATCCCATTTGTATACCAAAATATATAAATGCAAGACCCATTTGTATACCAAAATATACAAATGCAAGACCCATTTGTATACCGAAATATACAAATGCATGATCCATTTGTATACCGAAATATACAAATAGACCCAAATATACAAATGCAGGACCCATCAGTATATCGAAATATACAAATAGATCCAAATACATATTTTTTATGTATATGTATAATTGCCATGAAGCGCAATTATACAAATTATAGCTATATCGTACAAATATGATTTTTATGTTTGCTAAATCTAAAATTTACTCATTGTTATTTTCTATGTTTGGGCTGGACTTTAATGATTTTCACAAAAAGCTGCAAAGTGTTTCTTCACTTTCAAATAGTAGAAAGAGGAACTTTCGCATATAACTACTCAAAAATAGCCTATTTATGCTCCATAGTTATAATTTTTTAATTATGATTCATAGCTACATGTTAGAGGGAGGAGATTGACGAGCGAGACTGGGAAAGGGAGGAGAGAGGCGGGCAAGAGTGGGCGGAGAGTGAGAGAGAGGTGAATTGTATATGTATATCGGTTAGATAATTGTATATTATACATATGTATTTGTATATTTTGGCTAGAGAGATTGGGAGAGGGAGGAGAGAGGCGAGCGAGAGAGGACAATAATTTGTATAATTCGCATCTCGTTTGTATAATTCGCTTGTTTTTGTATAATTGAGTAATATAAAGTGTGGAATTATACAAATATAATAAAACTCGAAATAACGAATTGATACAAACATAAACATATGAACTTTAAACAATTATACAAAATATATCATACAAATTACATTATATAAATTATATTATACAAAATTCGAAAACTACATGTTATACAAACTTTAAAAAGTTATAGACAAAAAGATTGAATGTATATGATGATAAAACTGAAAAATCAAAGAAAATCATCATCATATACAAATACAAACCATCGTATACAAATACAAATCAAACCAAAGAATTGTTAGTTGCGAATTATACAAATGTGGCGAATTATACATCTACAAACTCGAAGTCAGCCCACGTATAATGGTTAATGTTAGTCGCGAGTGATAATTATAATAAACTATAGTTATGATGAATAATTAAATAGTATAAGTTTACTTAACCGCTTAATTTTTCCTAGTAGAAAGTCCATTTTGTAAGGTCTACTTTTTAGAGAAGTTTCCAAGAACAAGTCCATTTTGTAAGGTCTACTTTTTAGAGAAGTTTCCAAGAACAAGTCCATTTTGAAAGGTCAAAGGTCGAAATTTGTGTTTTTAGTTTTATATCTTATTTGTGTTTTAGCATGATCTCAAGGCAAATACTTAACCATTAGAAAGAATCCATCTATGCATACTTCTCAGTTAAAGACACAAATCATCTTTTTATATATATATATATATGATGAAAGCTGCAGTAACATGCAAGTGAATATATATGGCTTTAACATATTAAGAGAATAACAAAAAATTTGAGCTGGGGATACCCTGCTTTCCTTGTTCCCCATGAAAGGAATCGAAATCTAAAGAGAGAAAAAAAACAAAGAAAGTAAAGTAGAATAAAGAGGTCTTTCAAGACAAAGGAAAACTTTTTCTCCATAGGCTCCAGCTAATCTTACTCATATATCATAAACAACATTAAGTATTAGGTTTCTTGCATCCATTCCTTTATTCAGATTCTCACGTTGGACTCCATTTTTTTGCTGTTTTCATGCATTCTCTATGTTTGTATAAAAGGGTATCCCCTGTTTTCCCATGAAGATTATCAGCCATCTCTAATTTGAAATTAATTAATCGACTAGATTATCAAAGATGGCAAAAAACATTGGCATTCTTGTTTGTCTTCTTCTTGTGATTTTGGATGTTGCTGCTGGTATACTAGGAATTCAAGCTGAGGTAGAACAAAATAAGGTAAATGATGAGTAATTCTTTCATAAATTTGATTAGTATAAATTGTTGAAATGTGTGACTGTCTCATCTGAAAAGTTTAGGATACAACATACTCTTATTTAGTTGCTACATTCTTAACACGCTTCTTCATGTACCAACCTGATTTTTATTCATGGGGCAAATATGTGGGATCTTTTTTTGATAGCGGGTAGTAGTGAGACTCGAACCTAGAACCTTTTTGTGCTCTTATACTATGTTAAATGTGTGGTCATCTCGTCTAAAATACTTGAGTATAGAGAGGGTACACTTTTATCTACTTAATTATATTTTGTGGCAATTAACACAATTAGGCTTGATTTGTTGGAACAGGTTCAAGACTTAAAGGTGTGGATCTTTGAATGTAGAGATCCAAGCTATGAAGCTTTTAAGCTAGGATTGGCTGCAACAGTACTTTTGGTTCTGGCACAAGTTATTTCTAATCTGCTTGCTGGTTGTATTTGCGTCCAGTCCAAGGAAGAGCTGGATAAGGCCTCTTCTAACAAGCAACTTGCTTTTGCTTCATTTGTATTCCAATGGTAATTTCCAAATCCCCCTCTCATCTCCAATCCCGACTTATTTAGATTTGCGCTGGGTAGAACCACTAAGGGGTAAAACACTCTTTGTCCAAAGATTCTCCATTTGCAGAAAGAGCTCGAACCTAAGACCTCTGATTAACGGTTCAAAGATTCTAACCATCACATTATATCCCCTAGTGGTAGCATGAACAGATTTATTTATGAGGGCAATGAATGTTGTGGTGCTCATTAAATCGTGCACTTTGTTTATGTATTACTTATCTTAAAGAAATTGTTCTGATACTAGGATCATTATGGCCATTGCATTCTCATTGCTGGTAGCTGGAACATTGTCAAACGGGAAGGCAAGAAGATCTTGTGGCATATCACACCATCGTTTCTTGTCGATAGGAGGGATATTGTGCTTTATCCATGGACTTTTCTCAGTTTCCTACTACATCTCTGCTACAGCCACCATCCAGGAAGATAAGAAGCTGAATCAACAAGGAGGTCATGCATGAATACAAAAAAAAATTTACTCTCTTCCAATATATGCAGCCTTTGCTAACAGAATTAGATCAACTCAGTGCTCTATACGAGAGAAATGAAAGAAGAATATGTATGGAGAACTCATCATAACCAAGTCCCATATCTCCCTTTTAAAAATTCCTAATATTTCATGTAACATTTCTTGAATTTTATGTTGTTTGTAACTTTTTCTTGACTCTAATGTAATTTTGTGTTCATAATATGTCCTAGGCAAACAGTAATGTGAGTTGCGTTGATTTCCCAAAAGAAGAACGAATGTATTAAAGCATTGTTGGTCTGACTCATACTTTTACTAGTTCAGTATTCAATGTATTTTTTGCAACTACTTTGGGGTCTAATTGCAATATGATTTCACTGCATCTTTTCCTATTTGCATCCTTGCTGTTACTCATCTATCCCTCTGCATACTAATACTCTGCTTAACATTCAAGTACTTAAATTTGAGTCTGCAGTAAGGCTATGTACATTTGTGAAGTTAGGTTTAAACCAATCCATTTGGTCATGTTGCTCTGGTGTTGCAAGCCGGAAGGACTTAAGACAGAAGACGTAGTGAAACTTCATAACTGAGGAAGATTTTTATGGGAAGCAAATTAAAGATTAAGTGTAACATTGAGTAATGTGGAATGGTGCAACCATGTTTATTGTTTCCAAGCCTCAATCAAGTGAAATTCCCAATCAAAATCACATGCAAAACTCAAGCTGAGGCTCTCAGATGCAGCTCTTAGTTGTTTCAGATTTTAAACATTCTTCCAAAATCATTCTTCACAATTGATTCAAGAAGTATTCGTTAACTTACAGGAAGTAATAACATAGTACAGAAAAGCTTTCTAGCCAAGGTTGGCCAAAACATCATTTAATGTAGTTACAGTTTCAGCATAGTACTTCTGTGCTTCTGCGCTGTTCTTGGTCTTTGCTGCATGGTCCAGCTGAGGAAAGAAAATAAAAATGGTTTGTCAGAAGAAAGCAAAATCATAAGCAACCCATCCAGATACTATGTCATTCATGTTATTAACCAAGAATTTAGGCATTTGACTTACATCACTAATGGTCTTAAAGAGCTTTCCCGACAGGTCCTGGAGTTTTCCCTTCTGTTCTTTTGGCTTAGCAGAGATGACAGTCTTAAGGTCATAGCGAAGGTATTCTGCTCTGAGACGAAGGTCATTCTGGACATAAGGCCAGGCCTTCTTGTCGATGAAATCCTTGACGCTAACAATCTCCTTAGCTGAATCCTTAACTCTCTGGACTGCCTCAGCTGGAGTCAATGGTTGAAGGTAAAACCTATTCTTCAATGGCAAACTGAAGTCCCTTGCCTCATCTGAGTTCAAAGTTCCAGCTGCCCAAACCAAATCTCAGTATCAGTACGGAAATTCCATACATTATCTTTTCTAGTACTTGCAACCAATATTCTTTCTAGTTCAAATAGTTGGAATTTTCTGTATATCTAATTTTACCAAAATGAGAAACCATGATAGTTCCAACTGCATATATAACTACTCCTAAATCTTGCATTCCTGCAAGAGGCTATTACCACAACAGCTCGAACAACTTTACCAGCTACGGCTAGGCTCCCCTCACACAATATTACTATTAAAATTAGAAGGGACAATTTACAGATCCTTATAAGGATTGAAATCATCTTGTCAAAATGCAATCTTTAACTACTTTCTATGAGCCCCTCTTCTTTTTTTTCTTTTCTCAAACTTAATTCTCTTTTTTAATTTACTTAAGGACCTTTCTGTTTGACATGACCTGATAACAATCTAAATTAATCTTTTCCTTGATCCATCTTTCAAATGGAAATGCTGATATAAATATCAAGTTGCTTGATCTAAAGGATCAAATTACTAAAAATTGAAATGCAGCATTTGAGGGTCACTCCTAGGTTCTCTGTCTTGTATATCTGAATCTTACTATATATCAATTGTCGTAAGTATATCTGTTATGATATTACTATTGTATCGTTCGAGTAATCAGTGATGGATCTAGACTAGGCACGTGTAATTCAGACTTTATATATCTATAGGTGTTTGAAATAGAAAAAAATTGAAACATCTATAAAAGAAGAAGTTGATTCATCACTAAGAAAGAAAGCAAAAAAGACGACTTACGCAATCCACCAGAGGGAGGAGGTGGGGGGCCAACCTTAATTGACCTGGCTTCAGCAAAAGCTGCCTTAGCAAAGGAACCAGCTATGCCAGCAGCAACAAGACCAATCATGGCTCTGCGGCTAGTTTCGATGTCAACAGACCCCTGTTGGGCTCTGACAGTGAGTCCTGGTCTAGACAAGGCAATTCTGGTGGTGCTGACAGTGCTCAAGCGAGCTGAGCCACTAAGCTGGAGGCTACCATCCAAGACAGTTTGTGAAGAACCAATTAGGCCACCCATAGAAGCCATAGCATGAGCCATTTCTCAGGACCTTTTTGTTATGGTGATGAAAAAATGTTTCAGGTAAGAGTGATTACAAGTGTTTGGGAATTATAAGTTAATGTTTGTGGTACGAATGATGTGGATATTGCAATTTCTGGTGTCTGTGATGCAGAGTGATTACACTTACGATCACCTTATCTGGTTTTGGATATTCCATCAGCCAATCAATGCCTTAATTGTTGACATGTTGGATTAGGTTCTTTTCCAAGCTGTAGCATCTTGACACCTGGACCAAGCAGATTTTGGATGTACACGTCATCATGTATGACAGATATTTGTTGAAATTGATGAACGCTTGTCGAATGAATAAAAAAGGTAGTCTGATGCACTACTCTCCTATTATACGTCAAACTATGATAACTTAATAGTGTCATACAAAGAGATTCCTTCCCTTTGTTATAAATTGAGTGTAGGTGTCTCATATGGTTCCTTCATCAGAAGGTTTTCACCTTTTAGGCTTTAAGATGTTCGTAAACATATCACCAATTGAAGGTGAAGAGGAGGAAGTTCCAAATTTATGCTTGCTACAAATTACTTTATCTCAAATTTTACATATAACAGGATGTGAAGATAAAGAAACTGTACAAAACTTTTGAGATTTAGCCAAATCTATACAAGTATCAAAATTATCATCACTTAAAATAAGAGGAAAAGGGTTAAAATACCTTTTAAATATGCAAACTCAATATTTGTTATTCGTTAATAATTTGTCCCAACCATGCCCCTATTAACCTAACGGAGCATAATTTTAAAGCAAAAAGGTTTTTTCTAAAATTTTCAGAGAAAAACTCATGATGATTTAGGATTCTCCCCATAATTCAATAAGATTTCTAACTAAATTCTAACATTACCATAACTTGTTAAGGCAGATCTTGTGATTAAAATTATGATAATTTGTCAGAATTTGTTGTGACCAAAATCATGATGATCACAATAAATTATTATTAAGTAAAACTTGCTCAATATCAAATACAGTAATTTTTTTGGCTGACATACCAGAACTTTGCTCCTACTTTTGGTGAAAAGATTATTTTAATACTTTTAAAAAATGAGGCTAAATTGTAAATAGTGCCACTGAAAGTTTCTATATGTGCAAATCAGCTCGGGCCTCTAATGGGTCAGCCCATGTGACATCCTTATAATTTGGTTAATGTTCTTATAGGCAATAGCCAACAGTTATATATAGAGCGGCAAAGTTTTAGTAGAACTGAAAATCAACCACTCAAGTTTTTTAAGGAATCCAACCCTTATCATTTATCAATAAGTAAAAGTCTAAATAATCAACTAATAGACTTACTAAAATTTCATATATATTTTATATGACATTTTTACGCTTTATTATGTGTGCTCCAGAATGTTACTGCAATTCCTTAAAAATCACCACTATAATTGTGCAGTTGTGCCTAACCCAGTTGTCATCGCTAAAATCAGATGAGGAAAGCACAATCATAAAGTTTTTTTTTTTTTTTAAAAAAAACATGATTAATTTCTAGGCTAATCTATTTGTCATTATTAAAACTAGATAAGGAAGAAACTTCGAGAAAGGTCCAAAACTTCTATCAGTTTATGCTTAGCCAAAAATGCATTACTCATAGTGGGGTTTAAAAAAAAAACCTCCTTTTTTCATCTCGTTAATAACTATTTTGGATAAACACAAATTTGGCCTTCTCAATTGTAAGCAGGAATAATGGAAGTTCAAGAACAGGGGACTAAATCAAGAGTTGTGAAGGTAGACTCTAAGGAATCATGGGATTTTCATGTAAATCAGGCCACACTTCAAGGATGCCCTGTAAGTAAATCTTGATTTTTGTTTCTCAAAAGTTGGAATCTTTATTGAAGTTTCCAGTTTCTAGTATGTGTACAAATTCATTTTTTCCTTGTGTGCATTTGTAGATTGTGGCACACTTTACGGCTGTTTGGTGTATTCCCTCTGTGGCTATGAAACCCTTTATGGAGGAATTGGCTTCTATGTACCATAATATGTCCTTTCTCACAGTTGATGTGGATGAGGTCAAGGTAAGGTCTTTTTAGCCCTTTGCTGTAAAAGACGCAACTTTAAAGCATAAAAGATGAGAAAAAATGGATGCAGAAATTTCCCTTGCTAAACATACTTCTAAGGGCTGGTCTAGTTATGAGAGGTTACTTGCCTGTGGCATCCCTTTGAGGGATATAAGCTTAACCTTGTTAATGGTAGTATGTATTATATTGTATCATTGTGTGTCTCTCTGGTCGGGTTTTTAAAGTGTAATCCACTTCCTGAGTAAATAGCTGATTGTATTCTGGATGTTCGAGTTAATTTGCATGACTTTAAGGCATGTGACATAGTAAGAACTTTGGTATAGATTTGGATAATTTTAATTTATTTTGATCAAGTATGATTTGTATCATGAAAATCATGGCGGGATTGCTAGTGCAATATGTTCAATTTTTCAAGGAAATACTAGAAACTTATGTTTCTTCATTGATTAAGAGATCACAATCAAATGAACGAGAAAGGGTAAGAGCTGGAAATCATCAAGAGAGGTAGTTTGTATGAGCCAATTGACTTGATAAAAGAATAGCCGAGTTGATGTCTTATATTAGAGCTGTAAAGGTCCTTCTTTAGCTTTCCGGTAATATATTTCTCTAATTGAATATTGCATGTTGAGATCTTATAAACAAAGTATAAAAAATGTGAGGATCCAATTATTGGGCTGAAATTCATCCTTCTCTACAAATATTTCAATAATGCGCTCCGTCTAAAAGCTCACAGCTTGATCAGGAAGCACATTTGAGAGGGGTATTTGAGGAGGATGTGACATATTGGACTAAATATATCCTCTGATCAAATAATGAATGGTACTGGACTGTTTGGTTTCTACCAGCCTTGGGTTTAATTTATCTTGCTTTTACAGCAGAGTCCAACATCATGGATAGGGATTCATTTGGAGTCAAGGGGGTCTTTTATAAATCCTCTACACCAAGTCAAAATTTGGTCTTTAAACTGATTGACTCTTGAAATGTCCTTAATTGAGACCATCTCTTTTATCTTCTCCTTCGCTCAAACGTGTAATTTATGACAAGTCATTTCTCACTAATATTCAGTCTCCTTAGTTTCATGAGCTACTGGGTGTGGACATATTATGCCTGTTCTCCGAGAATTGCTTAGTTGCATGGTCAAACTTATGTTCATCTGTCCTACTGTCTAGTGTCTGGAGGTCAGTCCTTGATTATGATGAATCATTCATACAATGAGGTCAGAGTGACCTTGGCATATAATATGCCAATATCACATCGTGCAACAAGAATATGTTCGTAGACAAAGTGAATAACTCATTTACATTCATAAAAAGTTGATTAGTTTGGTTCTTCCTTTTGATTCTTTTGGCTTGTCTACTATGCTGGGCCTTTCAATCAGACGAGGAGGCAATTCCTGTTGTACAAAAGCTGGGTCCTTTTCTACCTAGTTAGTAGTTTAGTATCATCCACTTGAAAAGGAGATTTACATGAAAAAAGGAACTGTTTGGACTAAAAGGTGCTTCTGATGGGATTTGTTTTACTAAAAGTCCTGCAACACCCAACAGAAAAGGCCTAAGATTGACATCTTTATCGTTTTGCTGAATTCTTTTTTCTACCCTTGCTATTTTCTGGTGTAATATTCCAAGTTCCATTTTTTGCTTATAATCTGATCTAGTCTATTAAAGGCATTTATGCTCTAGTTGTCCCAACTTGACACTTGGGGCTAATTGACTTCTAGCCTTCTACAAAGTCATTTGATATTGTTCACATGCTTGTCAAAGGTCAACTGAGTCAACCATAATGGTATTTTTTTTATCAAGTCTTCACCCAGTGACAAAAGTTTGTTTTGCTGCTTTTCATTTCCTAAAATATTAAGCAATCAGCAAGACTTATATCGCTTACTATAATACTAGAAATCCTCCTTACCTTTTCTCAAAAAGAAAACATTACTTGAAATATGAAGATATTAAAACCATGAAATGATTTACAAAGAAGTGACGTACAAGCACACCTCGTTTGAATTTCCCATATTAAATNGCTAATTAACTTCTAGCCTTCTACAAAGTCATTTGCTATTGTTCACATGCTTGTCAAAGGTCAACTGAGTCAACCATAATGGTATTTTTTTATCAAGTCTTCACCCAGTGACAAAAGTTTGTTTTGCTGCTTTTTATTTCCTAAAATATTAAGCAATCAGCAAGACTTATATCGCTTACTATAATACTAGAAATCCTCCTTACCTTTTCTCAAAAAGAAAACATTACCTGAAATATGAAGATATTAAAACCATGAAATGATTTACGAAGAAGTGACGTACAAACACACCTCGTTTGAATTTCCCATATTAAATAAGAGAATAATGATATCTGAGATATAAGCTCTTCCAATTGTACTATCATTTCTTTTGTTATTTATGATATAAGCTCGTTGATCTTTAAGACATTTGAGAGTAGAATAGTTATTATAATTATTTGCAAGTGGCCAAGTTGAGAGATTCTTGCTCTCCTAGTTGCAATTAGACATGGAATCTGCATATATTTTGTCTACGGAAAGGCTTCATCTTTTACCAGTCACTTCACAGATACTTTCTAGCATTGCTTAAGATTTGTTAGATTAAGACTACTGGATTCCCATTTGTGGAGTGAGTTTGATGATTATCTAACCGAATTATTCTTCAGAGAGTCCTGATCTTTTCTCTATTACTTGTGGTAGGAGAATCTCTGATTAATTTAAGTAGGCTGTTGCATAATTTTGGTATTGCCAAAAGAATAATTCTGGTTGCGTAATTCTCAAACAATGCTCCTCTGCTGTCAATTTGATCTGTTGAAAATCCAGTTGCACAAATTTCCATAGACAGATGAGTTTCTCCATGTTGTCTGTAGAAACCATTGGCCAATTATATGATGATGCTATGCAACTGAATTACTGTTGTATGAAGATTTGTTATTTCTCTTTCACTTGTTAAAAAAAGAAAAGATTTGTTATTTCTCTTTCAACAAGCGGTATTCATTAAATCCATTCAAGTAGTAATATTCTAATTTAAAATGCTAACATAATCTTAGAGGATCGAAGCTAATATAATTATGGGCTACCATTTAGTTTCACAATTTTGATCCTTTTCGCAACTTGAATGTTTGGTCATATTATATTCAATCCCTTGTTGAGATTCAAGCAACAATACGAGTTCTGATATATGTGAATATAAAAGCATCAGGACAATAAAAGGTGCTTGAGGAATTCGAGATAAATCATATTGTTGAAGCTGATTCTACCTTATATATACACATTTTTTTGTTTGCGGTTGGTAGGAGGTGGCCAGAAAATATGAGGTGAAAGCCATGCCAACATTTCTGCTGCTGAAAGGTGGAGTGCCAGTTGACAAGATAGTTGGTGCAAATCCAGATGAGATGAAGAAAAGGATCCACGGTCTTGCTCAATCAAACCCCACGGATATACCCTAGTCCAAGTACATATTACATATACTAACATAAATATATAGTGTGCTACAAAAGGTTATTTTGTTTGTGTGGCTTCTGTTGTTTCATCTTTAAATGTCAGACAATTCCATATCCAATTATAGGAGTGTGTTAAAAATAGTAATGTCTTCAAGGTGTGTATGTATAATGTAACAAGTTAATGAACTTGATATGCGATGAAAGGCTCTTCTGTACACTGAGAAGGTATTTGGCCTAATATAAGTAGTGGTCCTGGAATCTATTATGTGCATGCCAAACACTAAAAGGATCCTGAAAACGAAAGAACTTCAATTTCTCTTTGCACCAGTAAATGTGCGATAAATGAACTTACCACAAATATGTTAATGACATTTTTCCTTTTGTTTATGGATGTCGTTACCTACTTGTAAATTGCAACAAGATAAAGAGTTAGATGTCAGAGACGAATCTAATATGTATGGACAGCCAGTGGGTATTCACTATTCATTCATTTTTCGAGACAAAAATGATTCAGTTAAATGAATTAGATTCATTCTAGATCCGCCTCTGATTATGTATGGAAGTATTAGCTTCCTGGATCAAGATGTTTTGCAAACATGATATTTTTGGCACAAACGTAGAGATTCGTCTAGCACATATCTATTGCTGTATTGGGCATTGACGTAAACGAGTGGAGAAATAGAGTGTGGCTTTCTCACGCTTTAGTTGTTTTCAAGAAGCATCAAAATATATTACGATGGCTACATATTAACTCGATAGTTTGAGACCATCCCGTCTATTTCTTAGCGTGAATTGGATACTCATCCTTTTACAATCTTTCTACTTATAAGGACGTAAATTACGAAAGAGTGAATATGTGGAATCTCTTTTCTAGGACACCTAGATAATGAAAGATTATTCTTTTATGTAATTCAAAGCTAAGCAAAATCATGAAACTGGCTAGGGATGTCAAATGGGCGGGTTGGATTGAAATTGGAGATATTAAAATGGGTTGAGATAGAAATCGGGTTGGGTCTTGACCCTCCCAAGTTTACTTTGGGCTCAAATGGGCTAAAATTTGACCCTCCCAATGTGACCCGATTAATCTCAATAATTTTAACATAGTGATATTTAACTTTTATAATCACAATTCAAGTTTCCGCTCAAGATTTTTTTTTTTTTTTTAAAAGTAACAAATGGATAGATAAATCCTAAAAGATGTTAAATAGATAATAATTCATACCTTTAATATAGGAACATATCTTAGTAAAGAGTTTTAAAACGGGTTGAAATTGGAGATTGAATTGGGCTCAATTGAGGATTCTCTTAAAATGGGTTAGACTTGAATAATTTGAGATTGAACTCAATTCAAATTATCTTGAACCCAACGCTTAAAATTCTGAGCGGATTACCTATGTTTGGGTTCATTTTGACACCCCTAAAACTGGCTAACCACGTCATTGAGCTTGACCTAGAGTGTGGTGGCTGAACTCTCCTTAAGTGTTGCATACCGAAAGGAAATTAAAGGCAATTTGATGCATTCAACTTTTTCTCTATGATCTAAGAAATGTCCTAATTATTATACACACGTTTCCTGTACATTTATGTCAAAAAAAATCTTTAATCTATGACCTTAATTTGTATCAAGACTCTCCAATCTCGCCGCTTGTCATAGAGGAATTAAATATTCTCACAAAATGTGTGTTTGGTATGGAGGAAAACGTTTTCTATTTTCCTATATTTGGGAAAACATTTCTCTAGGAAAATATGTTTCTCAAAAATGAGGAAAATGACTTCCTTAATGGAAGTAGGGATAATAAGTTCTACAAGTGACATTTTATGTTTATTGTATATATCTTCCCACCCATTCAACGACCCCAATCTGTACCCCTAGACCATCACCCCCCACCCCACCACACTCTCCTCCGCCTCCCACCCTTAGTGTTCTGTTAGATTACATATAAATGCTTTTGAGATAATAATAAAAAATTGCTTACTTACCAACATAACACTAGAAAATAAATAAGAATTCGTGTTTCAAGAAAACACTTCCTTAGAAAATAAAAAAATTTAGATAGCTAACGAACTGAACTATTAAAGTACTAGTATCACATATCACACTTCACAGATTGACTTGTTGTATTAATTGGGGATACATACGTAAATGGATATATAGTTTCTTTCACGTAAATTATTGCTACTAAGAAATGCTAATAAAGTTTGGTTACATGAATGAATGAAGTCAAAAAAAGGAATAGTTGAAAAGGCAACGTCCACTAATGGATGGAAGATAGGCATATAAAATTTCTTTGGAATAAAATATCTTGGCATAAATGTGCATAGGCGGGACCATTAGAGAAAAGAGACATTGTTAATGGTGGTAATAATTTTGAAACACTTTGAAGGGCTCTGAATGCCTNACATTTTCTATTTTCCTAATTTGGGAAAACATTTCTCTAGGAAAATATGTTTCTCAAAAATGAGGAAAATGACTTCCTTAATGGAAGTAGGGATAATAAGTTCTACAAGTGACATTTTATGTTTATTGTATATATCTTCCCACCCATTCAACGACCCCAATATGTACCCCTAGACCATCACCCCCCACCCCACCACACTCCCCTCCGCCTCCCACCCTTGGTGTTCTGTTAGATTACATATAAATGCTTTTGAGATAATAAAAAAAAATTGCTTACTTACCAACGTAACACTAGAAAATAAATAAGAAATTAACTCGTGTTTCAAGAAAACACTACCTTAGAAAATAAGAAAAAATTTAGATAGTCAACCAACTAAATTATTAAGGTACTAGTATCACATATCACACTTCACAGACTGACTTGTTGTATTAATTGGGGATACATACGTAAATGGATATATAGTTGCTTTCACGTAAATTATTGCTACTAAGAAATGCTAATAAAGTTTGGTTACATGAATGAATGAAGTCAAAAAAAGGGATAGTTGAAAAGGCAACGTCCACTAATGGATGGAAGATAGGCATATAAAATTTCTTTGGAATAAAATATCTTGGCATAAATGTGCATAGGCGGGACCATTAGAGAAAAGAGACATTGTTAATGGTGGTAATAATTTTGAAACACTTTGAAGGGCTCTGAATGCCTTATTCCCAAGACAAACAGCATCCTTTCTTTTATTTATTTTTTAATATATGGTTATTGAATCCATACTCAAATATTTGTCAGTTGTCATAAGAAATAATACAAGAATTGTGGAGTAATAAATAGAACACCCCAAAACTATATAAACATTAAGCTGTAGTCGTGACACATTGTGACATCAGAAAATTTTAACTCCTAGTAAAAGTATATAAACATATATCACTCATTTTAAAATCTGAAATAGCAAAGGACAATCTTTTGCAAATTCTCTAATTTGTTACTTATATGCACAAGCTAAGAGAAGTAGCAAATTATTAAATTATTCAAGATATTTTAAATATTCTTTCTGAAAACTAATCCAATTTTCTTAGGGATAAGGCGTAAAAATCTGTCTGACTATAATGAAATTGTTAGTTGCACACACCTAAATTATGTCTAGTTTTTCTTATTGTTTTGGTGCAATTCAGAAAACCAATAAAATTCTCACATAATTTATATGTGTAACTCATTATTTCATCACAGTACAAAGATTCTTCATGCCTTAGTGATGAATTTTTAAAGAATACACAAAAATCTTCACAAAATTAGTTTAGTGTTCAAACACGTTTTACACACTCTTTACTAACAAAGTTTTCCAAAAGTCGTCCACATACATAATGCACTTGTTTGTTTGCTGATATGAGTTAGATATGTATTAATCATGCAAATGGTTTGCTGATATGAGTTAGATATGTATTAATCATGCAAATGAATGATTAATAATGTAGAATTTAGTTATTTATGTATTAATTATTTTATTTTTCATCTTATATAAAATTTTATATAAATTGACTGATAGTTCAAATATATTTAATTATATAAAATTGTAAAATGATAATTAAATATGGTAATTGATGTGCTGGATTTTATACAAAATAATAATAAAAAAACTACCAAATACTAATTTTAATTCCTAAATAATTTTCTTTCTAATGAGGAGTCATATTACCTTATATATTTTATCGAAATAAAATAAGACTAACCACTATTCAAATTGTATTCACTTGACAATTGAATTATCCCAATAAAGAGAAAAAAAATATTATTTTAGAGAACTACTATTGATTATTCTTTTGGAACAATTTTATCACCTCTTTTGACATTGTATAATATATCACGTCTATTGAATTAACCAAGTGATAAAAATATACTAAAAAATAAAAAGTTTACAAGGCTCTTATGTTAGACTATCTAGATTTTAGCTTTTTTCTCTTTTAATTAATACTCTAATATAGAAGAAATATTAAAAACAGATTTTAACCTTTATAATTTACAAAGACACGTGGCATTTATTTAAGACTATATTAATAATTACTTGAACAAAGGCTATGAAAATTGAAACAGAGTCGCTCCCAAGTGGAGATTTGTTTACTTTTAACCAATATTTTGAATTTAAAAATTGAAATCTTTACAGGAAGAATTTTATCTTTACCTTAATGGACATTAGTAGTGAAAATTCGAATTCAAGCGTGCCAATAACTTTTTCTTAAAGTATTACTCCATCCATTCATTTTTAATTGTTATATTGTGCTTTTCAAAAATTAATTTGACGAATCTTCAAATTAAATTAGATATTACATTAATTTGATATTTTAAACAAAAAACTTAGATATTCAAAAACTATACGAAAAATACTATAAATTGTAATTTTTGCATATTAATATAATGAAAAAATACATCATAAAATATTAGTTAAAGTTTTTATCGTTTGACTCTAAAACAGAAAATCATAACAATTAAAAATTGGATGAAGATATATACATGTGCACACCATGTAAAATGTGTATATTTTACTTGTTTAATCTTACACAAGTTAAAATATATACATATGCACATAAAAAATTAAAAGACATACATGTTAACCGAAATCAAATGAAAGTTATGTATAAGAATATAGGCAAATGGTGTCAAAAACCCATGGCAGTGAACGCTAAAAAAACACGAAAAAAATAACAAAAATGCCAGTGAACGCTGACGTTAAAAGTAGAGAGAGGTTCAACTTTTTCACAGTGAAAAACAAAATCTCCCTCCACCACACATATAATTTCGTTCCACTTCTCCATCTCCTCCTCATTTTCCTCCTTTTTTCCTCTTCCACCTAACACGCAAGTGGGATTGGGATACCCTACAATCTTCAACTGAAATTTCCCGGCGCCGGTAGTTCTCACATCGGAGAAAATGGCGGAAACAGAGGAAGACGGATCAAATTGGCTTATAGAATTAGGGTTAATGGAAGACCTTCCTTCTCTTGAACCCAATGCTCAATGGCCCTCCAACGCTTTTTCCATTCCAAATAATCTCAGGTTCTTAATTTATAGGGTTTCTTTTTTTGTGTTTTTTTTTCAACAGATTTAATTAAATTAATCGATTTTTTTTTTAAAATTTGAACCTTTTGTCTAACGATTCAACTTTCATTCTTTAATTGTTCTTCTTTTTTTAAATAATTAAGTGGTAAAATGGGAATGTGGGGTTGAATTTTCTTGAATAAAGAACTTGAAGTGAACTATTCAAAATACCAAAAAAATTAAATAAAGAACTCTCCTTAAGTGTACTACTTAAAAAAGGTAATAGAAACATTTTTTTTTCTGAAGTGTATGTTGCTAATTATCAGTAGACTGCTAATCATCAAGTAGTTTTAGCTTGTTCACTCTTATAAAAATTGAAAAAGATGATTTTTTTTTTGCTTGGTCACTTGTAAAATAGCTTTAGTTCCAGTTTCAATGTGCAGAGGTAAGTTCAATCTAGGTTCTGGGTGATTTTGTATTGTTAAGCTAAGTTGGTCTATTTCAGAATAAGGGAGGCTGTGGGTAAGATGAGGGTTATATAAATGTTTTATTTGTGACAAATCCCAGAAGAGACACAAACACTTTTTCCATCTGTACTAGCCTTGGTGTTGTTGGTGGGAGGTGATAGGTATCACATGGAGCTAGTTGAGGTGTGTGAAAGCTGACTCGGATACCACATTTATCAAAAAGAAAAGTCAGAGGAAATACTGACTTTTGTAGTATGTTCAAGTTTATTCTTCAACAGCCAAAATCTTTTGCATCATCTATAGCATAAAAGNACCCTCAGCTCAAGAACATCAAATCTAAGTGACAGGAGAGATATATGCAAACATACCAGCCAATACAAAAGATAGCGTATAATCAACAAATGAGACAATAGCAAGAAAGATATAGGGAGTGAAACTCAGTAGACAACATAAGGCTAGGACTGCTCCAAACGCTAACAACCCAAACCTCGCAAGGGAAGACAACCCGCTAACCCTACTAACCTTCAACCTTAATACGCGACCTCCACTCCTTCCTATCTAGAGTCATGTCCTCGGTGATGTGAAGCATAGCCAAGTCTTGTTTAATCACCTCTTCCCAATACTTCTTGGGCCTACCTCTACCCCTCCGCGTACCCTCTACCACCATTACCTCGCACCTCCTCACTGGGGCGTCTGCACTCCGTCTCTTCACATGTCCAAACCATCTCAGTCTCGCTTCCCTCAGCTTGTCCACCACAGAGGCCACTCCCACCTTCTCCCGGATAACCTCATTCCTAATCTTGTCACTCCTAGTGTGCCCACACATCCATCTCAACATCCTCATCTCCGCAACATGCATTTTATGAACATGTGCGTTCTTAACTGGCCAACACTCCGCTCCATACAACAAGGCCTGTCTAACTACCACTCTGTAGAACTTACCTTTAAGTTTCGGTGGAATTTTCTTATCACACAATACTCCAGAGGCAAGCCTCCATTTCATCCAAGCAGCCCCAACGCGATGTGTGACATCATCGTCGATGTCGCCACTCCCTTGGATTACAGCCCCAAGATACTTAAAACTTTCCTTCTTAGGAATGACTTGTGCGGCAAGTCTCACTTCCACATCTGTCTCATCCAACACATCGCTAAATTTGCACCCCAAATATTCTGTTTTGGTCCTACTCAACCTGAACCCTTTGGACTCCAGCGTTTGTCTCCATACCTCCAACCGCGCATTAACTCTGTCCCGCGTCTCATCAATCAGTACTATGTCATCCGCAAATAACATACACCATGGGACCGTCTCCTGAATAGACCGCGTCAACTCGACCATCACCAAAGCAAATAGGAAAGGGCTTAGGACAGATCCCTGGTGCAGCCCCATCTCAACTGGGAAATGTTCTGAGTCTCCTCCAACTGTTCTAACCCGAGTCTTGGCTCCACCATACATGTCCTTTATCGCCCTAATATAAATCATCGGGACTCCTTTAGACTCCAAGCACCTCCAGAGAACATTCCTCGGTACTTTGTCATAGGCCTTTTCAAGGTCAATGAACACCATATGAAGGTCTCTCTTCCTTTCTCTATATTTTTCTACCAGTCTACGCATAACTGACCCGGATACCACAGTTATCAAAAAGAAAAGTCAGAGGAAATACTGACTTTTGTAGTATGTTCAAGTTTATTCTTCAACAGCCAAAATCTTTTGCATCATCTATAGCATAAAAGTAAGAAGATTTTGTTAATCTAGTTGGATTTGGTATCTAGGTGCCTCACTGCTGTCAAATGGTTGGTTTTATTGTTGTTTAGCTCTTTGTTGGATTGGGTTATTGATAAACATATAGGTCTTCAAGGATTTCCAGTTAGATGCTTTAGCTAATCATGTAAAATACTGATGGATAAATTAGGAGTTATGCTGAGATGCAGAGATCACAAATAAAAGAAGCTCCAAAAGAATATGAGAAATGATTTCTTTGGCCTTCTTTTGTCTGCACTCATTTTCCTTTTCTCAAACAACAACTAATCTTAGTCCCAAACAAGCTGGAGTCAACTATATGAAGTTATGAACTATGTTTCTTCATTTTCCTTTTCCCCAACAAATTAAAAAAAAATCAATTTAATGATTGAGCATGGATATGTTTTGAATATATGAAGTTGAAGGTTTAGACACACTTGATTTTGAAAAGATTTTCCTGGTGGATCTTTGCCTGAACAATGTTTTAGTTTATCTGCAGCCTTAATCATAGAGGAGCTACTCATTTTTTAAACTTAAATATGGTATGAGGAGGAACTTGTATGTGCTAAGTCCTTTCGGCCTTAGCAGACAGTTCAAATCTTGCATAGTAACCTTGCATTTTATGAAAGTGTTTCCATTTTTGCGTTGTACAACTAAGCCAATTGATCATTCAAATCGGTGTGGTGGATGTGATGTGTTTCTTACCTTATTACAGTTCTGGATTAGAAGATTCCTATGGCAACTCAGATAGTTTAAAGGAATGCGGCTCCAAAAAGAGGTATTTTTCTTTTAATGAGTTACTTGATTGGAGTTTATGAAGCAAGAAATAAAAGAGTTGAAAACAGTATCCTTTAGCACCTAACATCAGCATATGTCTTGTGCTTTGTATATCAGAAAATTGAAAAGCATCAGTGATGTCTTGTGGCATCATCTAACATCTCATGTCCTTCCTGTGTTTGTGAAGTGTTTCTTGTTCCTCTTCCCTATATGATAGAGACTTTATTTATTTCAGGGTGAGATCTGGAGCATGTGCATCTGATTCAAAAGCACATAGGGAGAAAATGCGCAGGGACAAGCTGAATGACAGGCAGACACACTCTCTCTCTCTCTCCCTTTCTCTTTCTGTGTGCATGCTTGAGTGATGGTTATGCTGCAATTATACTTGTGTTTGCTTCTTGTTCGATATTTTTAGAATGCAACAAGAACATACCCAGTGTAATCTCACAAGTGGGATATTTTTAGAATATAAAATTGTTTTAATATTGTTCTCTGTTTTTTTTTTCAAGGTTTCAAGAATTAAGTTCTATTCTGGAACCAGGAAAGCAGCCAAAAATGGATAAATCTGTTATCCTGGGTGATGCAGTTCGTATGGTGGTGCAGTTGAGAGATGAAGCTCAGAAGCTGAAAGAGTCGAACAACAACTTGCAGGAGAAGGTTATTGAATTGAAGGTGCGATGATTGAAATTATTATCTGGTTATTATACTGATTGAGTTTCCCTATCTTATTATTCTCTTTAATGAGCTATGTATAAAGTCGTTCTTGATTGGGCTTTTGCAGGCTGAGAAAAATGAACTCCGAGATGAGAAACAGAAGCTAAAAGCAGAGAAAGACAAACTCGAGCAGCATCTGAAGGCCATGAACACTCAACCTGGATTTTTACCACACCCTCCTGCAATGCCTTCCCCTTTCTCAGCCCCACATCAAGTCTTTGCAAGCAAAATGATGCCATATCTTGGCTACCCTGGAATCCCTATGTGGCAGTTTGTCCCTCCTGCTGCAGTTGATACCTCAGAAGATCATTCTCTCCGTCCTCCAGTTGCTTAAATTGTGGTGACTTCTTATTACCAGAATTATGCAAATGTTTGTTTCCTATGTCAACAATTTTGTTGACCTTTGTTGACATTTTGTTCTCCTAATATGAGCAGATTGGTATATATACTATAATGAGGTAGTTGATCAACTGATTATGTACACTAATATGTAAATCTCGCTGAAGTTTACATGAATACCTACCTTATGTTATATCATCTAACCAAACATAGCATCCTCAAGACATGCCATTCTTGGTTGTTCAATTTTGACTCTTAATGATTTTTGAATCTGGTTTTACATTCAGCTAAATAACTTCTAGTTGTTAGAGTTGGTTCATTCGTATCTTCTATGTGAACAATGCATAGAGTGACTGTGTATGAATGCTACCCTATGCTCTCTGTTTTCCATTTACCCTGTAGATCATATATTGTCAGCTACTAGCTCTAGTTTTTATGGACTTGAAAGAAAGAGCTTGAACACACATTTGATGAGAAAGCTATACATGCAATTTATTTGTTGAACTTTTTTTTTTCTAGGTCTGGCTTTGAAGTACCTGCAATTTATTTGTTGAGACTCATGTTTGTCGACCTAACAACTTTTTACTCTACATTCCAGTTTAACTAATTTCAAAAATACTGTTTGATACTGAAGTAGAATTTCATTGAAGAAACACTTTCGGTAAATCATGTCACTCCATATTTGCTAAGTAACGATTCACTGGAAGTTTGTTTCTATGAGAGATAGTAGTAATACAAGCTATTTTATATAAGTAATAATCATGGCTTAAACATAACAATTGGAAATACACAGGTATTTGTAATAATCGTGTGTTGACTCATAATCCAGATTACAAACATTCCATAGCCCCAGTTCACCCGTGTTCTCTAGTAGTATGATATTCTTAACAAAAGCTTCCAAAGAAGCATCTAATTCTTTATAGAGCATAAAAATGCAAGATTTGGACAATGCCTTGAATTGGACCATCTCTTTAAGGCTTCCTCGTTTTCTTATCTTAGCAAGGCTGTTTGAACCCCATGTAATTCCCACTAGTGTAATCCCTCCAGATATCAACAGCTCCAAAACTAGTCATGAGAACAGTGCTTAAAGCCATAACTATGCCAACAGAAAATACAATAAGGGATGCTCTCCCATGATGCTCTATGGCTCTCTGAACCACTACTAATCCAATGATTGAGGCAATACAACATACAACTGCAAAGATGAGGGCATCGTCCACGTGTTCCATCCCTAGAAATAGATATTGCACAGCTGACATGGTAGAGGAAAAAAACACCATGAATGAGCAGGTTGCTGCTGTCACCTGGGGTAAAACAAAGTCATCAGTGTTGTGAGAAAAAGACTCACAAATTTAAGGATAAGTAAGATGGAAAAATAGCAAGTAGCAAAGCTTACTTCAGGAGTTATTCCGACTTGGATTAAGAGGGGACTAATTAGCATTCCACCACCAATTCCAAAAACGCCTCCTAGAACCCCTGCTAGTAGTGCCATTATAGGGAAGAAGAGCTTCCCTGAAGGTCCATGTTTAGTTTCACTGGTTCCTTCCTGCATTTACCGAACCAAGTTAGTTCTTAGTCAACAAGTTAAGCAAACAACATACTCTCTTATAACTTATAAATACCGGTTTCTTGGAAGGCATGTTCTGTTGACTTTCTCTATTATACAAGATCCATGATGTAAAGATGACAGCCATAGGAAACTGAACTGATGAAATGATCCAGTATCCGACTCCACATGCTTCCATTGGAATGATGCCCTGTACATAGATTTGAACAGTTTCTGTTACAATGTTACAAACAAGTAACCTAGCTTTTAAAAAATTCTTACTGCCTCATCATCACTTTTCTTTTTCTTTCCTTGTCTTGCAATTAGCGTCCTTAAAATTGGCAATAACACATCTCAAGTCTATAATCTGAAGTACTAGACCCTACTTTCTTTCCCGTTTCAAGATTGAAGAAAGTGAAAGATAATGTGTATCTCTCAACTTAATGTCTTTTATTCTATTATTATGCTAGAAAGGGACTAGAGTCGTATGGCGTATGCTAAGCTGAATTTAAGTACTTCTTCCCATTTCATTTTGTTTGTCTTACTTTCATGGTCTCAACACAAATTCTCACAATTCTGAAAGAAGACAGGAATTGGAGTCATGTTACTGATGCTACCAACTACCAAAAGTAGTGTAAAAAAAGGAGAGAAAACAGCAGTGTACCAAAAAAGAAGATGAGAAATAAAAATGAACTTAACCTTAAAAGGGAACACAGAAAAGTACTCAAGAAGTCCAAATACTTGTAAACCTGAAGTAAATTAGATTACTTCCAGGGACTTAAGGTCACATGATGCATCATATATAAGACTAAGTTATGGCATAAAGTGTCCAAAAAAGGAAAATTCAAGACAAATGAAAAAGAAACGTGTACACAAAAGAAGAGAAGTGAAGACAAGATAAAAGTAGGCATACTTGTCCATATTGATTTCCACGAAGAAGATAGAGGAAAAAGAAGGAAAACCAGAACATCACCAACATCCCCATTTTCATCCATGGAATGTTGCTAACTATTCCTCCCTTTCCTTCCTTCTTCTCCAACAAAGCCTCATCATCTTCATCACAACTTTCATTTTTCAGCAACCCATTTTCCAATTCTTGTTTTCCATTTTCCAATTCTGATTCCAATTTCCAATAAAAGAAGCCTGATTTACATGTCTTGAAAGTGCAAAAACCAAGAAACAGAGCAAACAGTATAGTGATAAGCCATTCTGGGAGTACCCTATTGCATATAACTCCAATACTGACACCCAACAACATGCATGGCTCCGACAGCAATGCTATATCAAAATCAATCAAAACCTTGCCTCCATATTTGGTACTTTTAACAAACATGTTAGTTACAACATTAGCAATAGAGCCACCTGTGACCATAAATGCAGAAAAACTTGAAGCTGTTTTGAGGTCTACACCAGCAATTATAGTAAGAATTGGTACATACAAACCTCCACCTCCAATCCCACCAGCACTTGATATAGAAGCTGCTAAAAAACAGAGCACTCCTGCTACTGCAGTTGAAACTCCAAATTTTAAACCCACATCTTCTTGTTTCTGCTTCTGATTAGCCCTCCATTCATAAATTGCATTCAAGAATTGATCCAATTTAGGGATATCTGAGGTGGGGTTTGTCTGTTTTGCTATAGAAAATCTACAAGATGCCAAAAAAAAAAGAAAAAATATAAACTTTAAGTAGTTGTTGTGACAATTCATTTTCTTGAATTTTTTTTGTCACAATGAGAGAGTGCTTTGGAGTAGGAGGGGTTTCTATGATAGTGTTGTGGCTTAAAAGAATGATGATTTAAAATAGGCCTAATACATAAATATATCTTTAACTTGCTTCATCTAGTATCTATATTCTCTAATTTTGGGTCTACACAAGTAGACACTTAAATTTGTACAAAATTGAACTGTAGACACATGCTTCATATATGACACTTTATGTAGCAATTCACATCCTAAATGACGTCCTATGTATAATATGCCACGTAGGATGCATGTGTATATTTATTTAATTTTATACATGTTTGAGTGTCTATTTGTACACACGAAGTATGTATGGTGCATTTATGAGACTTAGTGAAGTAGTACAAAATGCATGGGGGTAACTAGAATTGTTTTGCCACTTGTCAACCAATTGTCTACATCATCAACATCCAAGCATATATATTTGGCTTGTTAACAGTGGAGTTGCTTCTTAGGATGGTATAATATATAGTATATAATGGCGACTGATCAAATTGCTACTCTTTTAAGTGAAGAAATTGAAGGGATTGAGGAATAAGTTGAAATAGAGACAGATGAATGCTTAAAGGCTCAAGCTCTACATAACATTAATTGTCTTTATGGCAATAGCACGTATTTGAGAACAATAAATAAGCAGAATCTGAAAATGACTTGTTGAGAAAATTTAAGGCTCGAATTACCAAAGGAACAAAAAGATGGACGCTCCTAAGGTAATTTTTTTTTTTAGAAAACAGAAGTAGGAGCATATATGCATGTACCCTAAGAAGTTGAAAACCTTAGACCCTATAATGGGATGGGGGCATTAATTAAAAAAAATAGTTACAATCTGTTGTTAATCTGTTGCGATATAATATGTAGCTAACATAATTTTATAATAATTCGTCACTAATCTATCGGTAACTTATTAAAATTACGATTTTCTATTGTTTATATAACGTTGTCTATATGCCGCGAAAGTGCTAGTTTTTTAAAAGATAGGAGCAATAAAAAGTATTTGCAAGTATTGATTGAAAATGTCTCGTATATGAAGACTTTAAATAACTAATTTAAAACCAAAAAATCTATATAATTTTTTTTTTTTTTGTTAAAAACTAAAATATCCAACAAACTAAACAAAATCTAATAAGAATTTAAAATTTAAATAAACAAACTAATAAGTATGGTATATTACAACAAACTAAACAAAATCTGATAGTAATTTAATATTTAAACTCATTCTAAAACTAGCAACTTAATCATAATGCTAATTTTTTTTAGTGCAGTTACTAGTAACTGAAGCCAAATTCAACACCCCTTCTCTTCTGAAATATGAAAAACTCCTCCTTCTTCTTTTACTATTTTCTCATTAGTTCAACCTAAAAATTTTCGTATACAAAATGTTGAGTCCCACATCAAGCTGATTCTAATTCTATGACTTGCAAATGTCATGATGATTAGCCTGGTACAGTGGTACTCCCAAGCACTGGCGGAGCCAGGAATTTAGCCAAGGTGTGCAATTTTATTTTTTATTTATGTTAAGATTGTACAAAATTAAATATACATTCATAATAGTTAATATTTAACCTGTATACATCATATAATCTTCCATCAAATAGTGTATATCAGATCATCTTTTGCCTTAGATAGCTCCGCCCATACTCTCACCTAGGTAGAATATAATAGACGAAAATGACGTGTGTAACTTGCTTTTAAATCAATTGATACATCACGCGAATAAACTTATTTTTGGAGTGCTTGTGTCACAAAAACGGATGAAATGAAGCATCATCGAAGCTTCTTGGATTTGATAAGTTGGATGATTAATTTTTGGCTTCCTTGCTGGGGTAAACTTGGAAAAATATGAATGCATGTGCTCACTATTTACAAATCGAATAATAAATATATATTATTCTTATATAAACGGTTGTCAATTAAATATAGTTCATTAATATACATTTTCAGGGTGTAAGTAATATTGTATTTTATTTTTGGAAAATTTTTTTCATTCGAAAAATCACTAAGGCAGTTTCTTAAATACCTTATTTCCTAATAGCTACTAATTATGAGAATAGTACTAGTATATGTAGTTCTCTCTAACTCTTATTTTCTTCATGCTTGTTAATTAGTAGAGGTTCGTTATTTCATTAGGATTGAGAGGGTAACACCTAGCCCCCTTGCTTGTACTTATTTCTATTGAGGATTTTTATTTTAATAGCTAATTCAGAATCCATATGTTTCAGATTCTAACTCTATAATTCTTTCAAATAGTTTTGTCGCATTATTTTTTTTCTCTTTTTATGTATGTACCTATTTTCCGAACTCAACTCTTTTCCTTTTAGTTAGCATAAGTTTTTGTCCTAATTTGAAAACGTCTTATGGACCTGCAAAGATAATGGAGGAACAACACTTACTAATTTTCCAAAAAAAGAAAACCATTGACAATTGAATTACTAGTAATTAAGATATGTATTTGAACACAAAAACAAATAACAAAACATTTTATCTTGAGATTATAAGGTTAACAATATGATTTTTTTTTTTAAAAAAAACAATAGTGCCTATTAACACAATCAAGACCAAAATATTTCTTTCTTTTTCAGCTATTAAGACAAGGTTGGTTTCAGCGGCAATTGCACCTGTAACCAGGGAAATGGTAAAAACGTAACGTGTTTATACCAACTTTTGTTAGTTTAAATGAAAGACAAAAAAATCAAATCACTTGTTATCTCTTATTAAGTGATAAATGTGTATTTATAAGACACATATCTTGCATTTGTTGATTTGATGTTAACACTTATGCTGATATTTACCTAAAAAAAGTGAGTGCACATATTATTCGACTCAAATTATATATATACATACCAATAAAGTTTTCAAGAACATCTATCTAGCTGGATGATTGAGCCTATAGAATCCATCTTTTTGATGTTCTTATCCACAGTGAATCAAATATTGCCATCTTTTTTGCCACTACACGCTTTCAAAGAATTTTGAGCATTTTTTGCTTAATAGGCAGCAATTTTCCTAGTTATTTTTTGGGATAAGGGTCTGAAAAATATCTCAACTTTGGTCGGATTTGCTGTTGCGATACTAAACTTTCATAAGGACCTATTACCACCCTAGACTATTTAATACCATATTTTTTATCCCCTGAACTATTTAATAGTGTATTTTAAAGGTATATATGTACCCACGTGGCTACATTACTATTTATAATTTTGCATTATTTTTTATGTTCACGTGGACAAATATATATGTTTAAAATACGGTATTAAATAGTCTAGGGAGGTAATAGGTCTTCATGAAAGTTTAGTATCGCAACAGCAAATCCGATCAAAATTAGGATATTTTTAAGACCCTTATTCCTATTTTTTAAAAAAAGTAAAAAATTTCCATGAAGATAATATCTTACAGTACATTATCAGATGCTACATGAAAGTGGAAAAGAGTGAAAGAAAAATGGCAGGGATACTAAAATGACTCAAAACTTTGGTTATATAGCTTTAATTTGTATAGTATAACTTTATAGTATTGGTTGTGGTACCAATTTATATTCATGCTACTCTTCAATATTTCAAGAGTGATTTCTTCTCGAATCTTATCGTCTTTAAAATCTGGCCGTAGTGATGAAAGATAAGATGGTACCACCATTCATCCCATACTCCGTCGTGGCACTTTTCAAATTTCGAGATTCAAACAAATCTATTTTTGATCGTGAATTTTTTATATATCTTTTAAATATTTTGAATTGCCAATTATTTTGACTTTTTATAGTACTTTTTACGTAGTTTGTAAATATATAAATTTCATTTCAAAAAATTTGAAGATTCCATGCGCAAATTTTCAATCAAACTTAAATTGTTTTGACTCTTGAAAAATGAAAAGTGCCACATAAATTGGGACAATTAGTAAAGACCTTTGCTGGTGGTAACAGATAGTAATGTCCAAACTAATTAGATTCAAGCTAGTTAAACAAAGTTGGCCTCATTTCACATTTATACCCTCCAACTTTGGGTGTCAATAAATAGACACTTAAACTTGAATAAAGTTGAGCAAGTAGACATATGAGTCCTCTGTGGCATAATACACATAGGACACCACGTAGGACGCAAATTGCCATGTAGGATGCCACATAGGACGTGTGTGTCTATTTGTTCAATTTTATACAAGTTTAAGTGTCTACTTGTGCACACTTAAAGTTGGAGGACATAAATATAAAATGAGGCAAAGTTAAAGGGCATATTTATGTATTATGCCTTCTTTCTTTTTATCAATATTCTCTTGTAATTTTAAGCAATATACGTATCCTGATAAACTAAATGGTTTTCTGAGACTATAATACTGTCTATCCTTATAACCAAATGCATGTTGCTGTGCACATTTAAGCATCATAATTTAAATGCATGTTTTTGTGCAAATTTAACCCTTAGTTATCTCTATTTTTCATTTTGCGCTATGTTTTTTTTCTTTAACTGTTTCGACATTTTATTGAAACAATCAGAATTGACATATCAATAAGAGCTGTAGTTGAATAAAATATGATTTATATCAAATTTTATATCGTAATAGTACATGATAAGTGCAATAAAAAGATAGTCTTTGCAAGCAATGGAATTCCATGTTTTTGAAAGAGTAATTAGAGATGGAGAAAAAGTATTGAAAGGTGTAGTTGACTGGACTATATTTGCATGAGCAGAAAAAACGTTTACAATTTCTGAGAAACACACGTTAATCAATGAATAAACATGATGACCATATTCATGAATGATCACCTAACGTTTCACACCAGTTTTCATTTTGATGCTTCAACTAAGACTTGTACCAATTGTATTCACATGCAAAATGCGTCTATTGATATTTTCAAGTGCTACTTGTGGAGAAGTTTTATTTTGAGTGAGACAGGTACACCATAATTGTCTGCTTCTTCCTCATTTCGTATAACTCTTCTTCTCGATTCCTTTTTAATATGATTGTAGTCAGGGGCGAATCTAGGTTGTCAAGTAAGGGTTCCCAGGAACAAGTAGCTTTTGCTCAAATTCTATAAATGTATTCACTAAATATTTGACTATGAACCTATTTATTATTGTTTATTAACTTGAAATCGTTGTACGGACCCATAAACTTTAAATTTATATCCTCTCTGATTTTTTGTTGAAGCTGATTGATCTGGATACCCTACTGTGCATTGATACAAAATTCATCAGCTTCATCTTTACAGCCTTATTGATGCTTTGAGTTTCTCCCTTGGTGACTCAAATTCAAAATCTTAGGGTTAGAGGTGAGGAGTGATTACCATCCGAGCAACTCTCTATTGTCGAAATGGTGGCAGATCAATATCAGTTTTTTCTTTGGAATTGACAAAGTGACTTAGAATTTATTGAATTCTAACAACTCTTATGTATGTATACAGGACTCAGGAGTGGATGAGAACAAGCCAACAAGGTTGGAAATTTTGGGCCTACTTGTTCTTCTTTAATTTGAATATGATTTCAGAAATGAAATTCAACTGATATTTACTTATATCTTCTTTTTCCCCTCTATGTTTTTGTAGAAAATAGTGTAATCGGCCGGGACCCTGTAATTAATCATGTTTAAGTGTAATTAGTAAGTCACATAACTGCAATTAGTTAGAAGTCAGTCTATAAATATATAGCAGTTTCATTAGTGTAATAGCTAATACATATGAAACAAGTTGGAATTTCGTATGAAGGGTATTATGTCTTAAGGATGTTAACGAGGGGATAACTCAGTTATCGATGCCTCATTATGTGATGAACTAATAGATTTACTTTTGGCTAATTCTCTAGGTCCTGATGATCTTGAATTGTATTCTTGAGTAAGTGAAAACTCTGAAGTAATATCGTCGTGTGTATAGTATGCAGGCCCTGAAGGCAGGGGAAGATTCAGAGATAGGCTACTGAGCATGAGAACTACTGCAGCCATGGTTGGTCTATCAGAAATATTTTCTTGAACGCACAGTAACGCTATATGAACGCATCTCATTATGTCCCGAACCACCAGTCCTGAGCTTCCCCTCAACATGGGGTCTATCAAATTTGTAGTTGTTTCTTCGCACCAGTTCATCCAAGCCTGTCACATTTTAATACAGAGTTTGAACTCTTACATCGACAATGTAAAGAATTTGATGCATAAGGATGGTCTCCCAACTAGTTCGGCATTCAGGGGTAGTTGATTAATTAACTTGGTTACTTACATAGCTTAGAAGGTCTTCCAGCGATTCTCCATTTCTGAAACAAGTGTTTTTTTGGCCACTTACAATTTCAAGGACTAGTACTCCAAAGCTAAAAACATCTGATTTCACTGAGAATTGCCCGTGCATTGCATACTCCGGTGCCATATGTTGANTTTATACTTAGAACATTTCAAAAGGTGATTTTTCTAAAAGTTAGGAAAATTACGACACGACACCATATATCCACTGCAAAGAAAAAACATAAAATTACAAGACTTTTCTAGTAATCGGTACCTTAATTGTAGGGACGACTAAATTTCTAGTCAAAATTAAGGTGCAAAAACAAAAATGAGATAACGTTCCTGAAGCAACTACATAACAAATTAAAATTCATCTTACACATTCTAGTAATTTCAAGGAATCATTCGTTTTACGAGTAGTAGTAAGATTTTTGTTCTTGCTTGCTAAATGGTTAAAGAATCCTTAATTCCGAGAGATATGAAATTAAACAGTCTTATCTAATGAGAGTTGTACAACTTACTAGGTCCCAACAATTCTGGTTGTGCTGCCTTGAGTTTCATCCAGGGCAAATAACCTTGCCATGCCAAAGTCTGAGATTTTAGGATTCATTTCTGCATCAAGTAGAACATTACTAGCTTTGAGATCACGATGAATGATCCGAAGCCTAGAATCCTCATGAAGATAAAGGATCCCCTTAGCAACGCCTCCTATGATTTTGGATCTCCTTTCCCAATCCAATTGCCTACGTTTAACTGGATCTGTGCTCCCATTGGACAAATGTTAAACGAAGAGCATAAATTATTAATGCTCAAGCTCCATATCTTATAAAAGATTTAGCTTATTTATATGAAAAGTGTAGAAGAATTACACTATCAAGTTAACTAAATGTTAAACAATACATACCAAATAGAAATTTGTCAAGGCTTGCATTGGGAACAAATTCATAGACAAGAAGTCTCTCTGTTCCATCGAAACAAAATCCTTGCAATCTAATCAAATTCCTATGTTGAAGCCTTGCAACCAACAAGACCTCGTTTTTGAATTCTAGATCTCCTTGGCCTGAATCTATTGACAATCTTTTCACTGCTACTTCTTGTCCATTTGAAAGCACACCCTGAAGCATATCATAACAAGTGGAAATTATGAATTTGAAGTGAAACTAACTCTTGTACATTTTTATTTATTTTGGGATACTATCGCAGTAATTATTATGCAACAATTAGGACTAATCACCTTGTACACAGGACCAAATCCACCTTCTCCCAACTTATTAGCACTTGAGAAGTTATCTGTTGCTGCTCTAATTGTAGAGAGATCATACTGCAAGGATTCTGCAGTATCAATATCGTCCACATGTGTACCTTTATTAACATAGCAATTTAAAACAAATCAGCAAAGCATAGATTTAGAAATCAACTTTCCTTAATCATTGTCTACTAACAAGTCACTCTTACTCTGAATTTTGTCCATAAGCTTCCTCTTTCTCATCTTCATCAAGATGACAAAAGTACAAAGCATAAGAATTATCGTTGCAACAGTTGACACAACAATGATAATAACTATTCTAGCATATTTATCATCCTTTCCTGCAAAGTCGCTCCGACCTAGCATCAATCTAATTAGTGAGTAATAAATTCTAGTATTAAATATCAGCTAAAGTTGTATAAGGCCAATTAATCCTCTTCTTTACAGAAAAGTCAATATATAGAATTCACCTGGTGGTGGAGAATGAGATTCGACCGCCACCTGTTTGAAGAAGCGATAACTCTGATAACGGAAGTTGCACCTAGGCCCTATTTGTCTACTGCCTCTATTGCCATTACAGGGACAAGTAGCCATAGCTCCATAAGCATTCGTTAAGCAATCAGAGCAATCCTGAGGAGACAAATCAGGAGTACATTGCACAAGTGCATATATAGTCTGATCATTTGGAACCGTGGCACTACCAGTGGCATATTTACGAAGGGGATCGCCATTTGCAGCTTCGCCTCGTAAACTATCCACTAATTTCTTGAGCTCCCTGTTAAACTCTTCGGGTATTGAGGCATTTCCAGAATCCCACATGTAGAGCAGAGGATCATTCGACGAGGTGCCAATGATTGATCGAGAAGTGTACTGTAACATACAGTCATCATAGCCACCAAAAGCTTCTTTCTGTTCTGGACATGACCGTACAAGCTTTTGAGCAGTGTTATTGACACAATTGCGACATTCTTGTAGCTCCACATCTCCTCTACAGAGCACAATAGCACTGACTATGTCGGTGTTTCGGCCAACGGAAGCGTTGTAGAAACCATATTCATCGATATTTGAAGAAAGGGATGAAAGGAGTGTGTTAAGATTGCTCTGCTATACACTATTTTGAGTGTAGTTACCATTGAGACCACAATCGGAGAATAGTAAATCAGGCTGAGCTATGATGAGATAGTGAAAATAAATATGAAAAACAAGAAAGACTTGCAATTTCTGATGAATAGCCATGGAGGGTAAGCTTCATTAGTAGAACTAAGATATTTTAAATAAGGTTAGATATGTAATTGATCTGTGCTTATACGAGAGTAAATATTTTAAAAGATCACTCAACTTTGAGAATTTATCTAGCAAAGTCATTAAACTTTGTTTTATGTCAATAAAATCACTCAACTTAAGTTTTTGTATCAAAAAAATCATTTAACTATATTTATCATTAAAAAGCGAAGCTTTTAAAAATTTTGGTCCATATTTCCTACTGTCACCTGACAACAATTGAATTCCATTCACCGTTTAATACTGTTATGTTTATCACTTCCCTAATTGAATTTCAGTTAACTAAGTAGTGGAAAAAATATATGTATGTACAATATAATTTACTTGAATAACAAATGATATTAGAGGAATCAATAGGATTCGATCTTAAAGATTATGAACACAGATAAATTATGTACTTAGAGATTTGACGAAACAACCCAGTAGTCATTTCATGAAATATTGTTGAACTAATTCATGGACCAGATCCAACTACTACTTGTATTTATATATTTGTTTTTGTACATTTTTTTTTTTTGTCAAAACGACATCCAACAGATCCAATTCCATAGCCATTTTATTTTTCATTTTCCTTATAAACTTCTCCATAGTTGATTCATGGAATAAAAATCGTTCACGTCGCCCTATAAAACATTAATTTCTTACTTCCATGACATAATTTATAATGGTGAATGTCAAAAAGGCAACATCAGCTGTAGTGGGAGCTCCAGTTAGCAGGGAAATTTTTTGCAACATTGACTGGTCAAAATTATTTTGGAGATTTAGTTATATTTGATGATCCAATTGCTTTGGATAATAATTAATACTCATTTAAATCCAGTTGGAAGAGTAGCAGATCTATACGCATTATATATATTTTAATGTTAACTTTAATTAAATGATTTTATTGATATAAAGGTTTAAATTGAATGATTTTTTTGATATAAAACAAAGTTTAATGATTTTACTAGATAAATTATTAAAGTTGAGTGACCTTTTGAGATATTAACTCGCTTATAGGGGGTGCCAAAAGAATTTGTACTGAAATATGTATGTAAAAAATGGATCATAATCCAATCCATTTAATTTTTATTAAGTTTTAATTTATTTATTTTTTAAGTATATAAATAATTTTTATTTACCTTGGTTGTTATAAAAGATATCTCATTAAAATATATTAACAAAACTTTTCATGGGTTAAATTGAGCTGTGCATTGGATGAATTAAAATAAAATAGACTAAAAATGATTTGGCGTAATAAATAGGAAGTCAGTCAACTCTTGACTTGGGTATTCTCTTTGGCCGACGTTGACAAGTTGACTTTTAGACAACACACCGAAATGGTGGGAAATTTCCACTTATTTACACGTTGTATGCATTACCTCCTGAACTTGAAGCTTTTTATTTGGTGTACATCTAAACTAAATTCTATTTTAATTATCCCGAACTTGTTTATTCCTCCGTGGCGTACACCTTTATTGTCCACCTGCTCCTATTGTGACTACACGCGCGACAGCTGTCACAAGTGATGACGTGGATTTCCACCTGGATAAATAATAGCCACCTAGATAAATTAATATGACAAAAATAAATATCAAACCTTCTCACCTTCTCACCTAAAACTTTCGGACTAAGCTTCTCACTAAAACTTCCGGACTAAACCCGAAAATCTTCAAGAAATTAATATTTAGTAACGGAGAACTCAGATTAAATGCCAACACAACACTTTTAATGTTGGGAATAATATTTATTCATTGGATAGTTTTTCTTAAATTTATTCATTGTTTAAAAGTTATTTTTGGATTTGGGTTTTTCTAGACATGAAGTTGGTCGATTAAATTTCAAATTTGTTTGAAATTCTTACCAAGTAAGTGTTAATCTTTGTTTCCTTTACTTTTCATTTACATTTTGCCCTATTTTTCGTTTAAAATATGCCAAATATTAAAGAAAAATGAAGATTTTACGTTTTTTTACCGTTGTAGAGTTATGATGTAGCAAAAAATCACTTCCTCACGCGCCTAGTAGAGTGTGTTGTCAATTTCTACGCCAGGTGGACAATAAAGGTGTACGCGACGGAGGAATAAACAAGTTTGGGGGGTAATTAAAACGAAATTTAGTTTAGGTGTACACCATATAAAAAGCTTCAAGTTCAGGGGGATAATGAGTACTTTTGCCTTCTTTTTTATTCTTTTCTTTCCTATTTACAATTTTATATTCCTAATTATTTGTTCACTTTTTTTTTCGTTCTTGATTGCTTATCCATTTTGACAAATTAAGAAAAAACAACTTCTTCTTTTTTTTACCTATTATACCATCAATTAATTACTTCTTGAAAATCTTAAGTTTTTAATGCATCAATTTAATAATTAATAGGGGTAAAATGATAAATTCACTATGTTAATAATTATTTTTTTAATAGGTGTGTCAATTCAAAAGTGCACAAGTAATTAGGGACAGAGGCAGTATATACTATAGGATGATTTCTCTTGAATTTTAACTTCTAGAATAAGATATCTCAAACCATCTCCAACCCAACACCAAATTTTACCCCAAATCCTATATTTGGTGTAAAATTTGGTGTTTTGAACTCCAACCCACACCATTTTTTACACCAAATTTGGTATGTGAATAGTGTTACACCAAATTTGGTGTATGACTATTTATCACACCAATTCACTTTTTGAATATTTTAATATTTTTTCTGTATACAAACTTTTAATTAAACTTTATATAAATTGTATTTTTAAATTAAATCTCTTGTATATTTAATTATTTTTTATGTAATATTTTTATAATATTAATTTTAGATATAAAATTTAGCTTTTTTATAAATTAATTTTTCTATATATGACTTTTTCTAAAAATTAAATTTATGTTAATTCTACTATAAACTATAATTGGATATAACTACAATTAACCTTCACAAAAATTAAAAATGCAAACATATAATTTTTTAAACAAATAATACAATGTACTTAAAAATAACCGAAAATAATAAACATTTAACAAAGAAGCTCATTTTGAACTACGTAATGCATTAATAGAACATTTATGGGAGCACCGTAGTGATCTTGAAAGTTGANTCTAAACGACACACAGAAGGCAAGACACAGAAATGACCAAGAGGGTCATTACAGTTTATTTAATTGTATTTCATTAATGATTTTACTTTTATTTGTATTATCCATTATTATGTATAATGTATAATATTTGCTAGCAATTTATATTATTTAAAAAAATTATGGTACGAAATAATTTTATATTAAACAATTATGAAAGGAAATAATATGAATTATACATGGTGAATGTTTTAGAAAGAATTTATGAAATAAGAAAATATAAATGAAATAAGAAATAATAAAATAATAATGAAGAGATGGAAAAATATTCCTTTTTGTGTAAAATTTGGTGTGGTGGATTGGAGTTAATTACACCAAAAATAGTGCTGACATCAAATTTGATGTAAAAATTGATGTTTGGGTTGAAGATGCCCTCACTGCAAAATCTACACGTCTTGTACTTGATACACGAATATGTAAAAGATATACATATAAAATCATATTATCATTATTTATTTAATAACCGCAAAGTCTTGAAGTGAAAAGTTAAAAAGACTGAAATATCCATTAGATATTGAGTTCATTTAACCCTTCAAGCACTCATTATTTTAAGAACTTTAACTCTTTAAGTGAACACAGTTAATGGCCAGCTTTTAGTAATTCAATCTATCAGTAAGATAAATACCTTTCATTTTGTTTAATAGTGCATCTATTAAGGCTCAAGAGTGAAATACCTAATTATGAAGAACTAAAGAGTCGCACGTTACCTTTAGCCATGCATTACTAGTTCAAAATTAGTGCACAAGTACATAAAATATACTTTTATATGAAAAATATAATTATTAATCATGCTTGGTAAAACTAAATAACATCATATTATATTAAAAATAAAGAATATCCAGGAAAAAAGTATAGAACATTCATACGTATCTTCTCTATTACTATATAATAACCGTGATTGAGAGAAGTAGTAAAATCACATCTAAATTTAGCATAAATCATTACTTTCATTTTGAACGGTGCCTAGTAAAGTACCGGCAGACTTGGCTATATGAACTTAAAATGTCCCCGATCTGTTGCAACGGTGGCACATCAGCATTTGATTTGGTCAGTTTTCTTTGGAATTGACAAATTGACTAAGAATTTATGGAGTTCTAACAAGTAACAACTCTTATGTATGGACAGTTGTGGATGAGAACAAGCCAACAAGGTTAGAAATTTTGGGCCTACTTGTTCTTCTTTGAAAATGATTTCAGAAAAGAAATTCAACTGATCCTTACTTGTATCTTATTTTCGTTTTCTCCTTATGTTTTTGTAGAATATAGTGGAAGCTCAATACAACAAAAATAATTTTTAGCGGCATTAATTATTGACATTAATAAAGAGTGTTAAAGTCTTTACCGGCATTAGTTAAGTGTCATTAGAACCAATGTCGCTAAAGGCTTTAAGGATATATACAAAGAGTGTTAATTGCCGCTAAAAATACATATTTAGCGACAATTAATTCCTAATGATCATTTTTGATGTAATGAAGCGGCCAGAACCCTGTAATTATTATTAATTAAATTAAAGTGTAACTAGTTAGTTACATAACTGCAATTATATTAGTCTTATATATATATATAACAGTTGGTTACTGTTACTGNCGGCATTAAATATTGACATTAATAAAGAGTGTTAAAGTCTTTACCGGCATTAGTTAAATGCCATTAGAACCAATGTCGCTAAAGGCTTTTAGGATATATACAAAGAGTGTTAATTGCCGCTAAAAATACATATTTAGCGGCAATTAATTCCTAATGATCATTTTTGATGTAATGAAGCGGCCAGAACCCTGTAATTATTATTAATTAAATTAAAGTGTAACTAGTTAGTTACATAACTGCAATTATATTAGTCTTATATATATATAACAGTTGGTTACTGTTACTGTTACGTAAGTGTAATAAGTAATACATATGAAACAACTTGGATCACGAAAATCATTAAAAAATCAATCTCATCAATTCTAGACTAAGTACTGCAGTTGGAAAAAATAACACAGTAATTCAGGAAATAAAGTTAACGAGGGTATAACTCAGTTATGGATGCCTCATTACGTGATGAAGAAATAGATTTATTTTTGGCTAATTCTCTAGGTTCTGACGATCTTGAATTGTACTCTTTAATAAGTGAAATCTCTGGGCTAATATCGTTGTGTGTGTAGTATGCATCAGGCCCTGAAGGCACGGGTAGACTCATAGAGAGGCTACTGAGCATGAGAACTACTGCAGCCATAGTTGGTCTATCACCAATATTTTCTTGAACGCACAATAAAGCAATGTGGATGCATCTCATTATGTCTCGAACCAGTCCTGAACTTCCCCTCAACATGGGGTCTATCAAATTTGTAGCTGTTCCTTCGCGCCAGTTTGTCCATGCCTGCAATATTATAATTCAGAGTTTAAACTCTATACATCGACAATGTAAAAGAATTTGATGCATAAGGATAGTCCCAACTATTGAAGTGTAGTTGATCAATTAACTTAGTTACTTACATAGCTTAGAAGGTCTTCCACAGATTCTCCATTTCTGAAACAAGTGTTTTTTTGGCCACTTATAATTTCAAGGACTAGTACTCCAAAGCTAAAAACATCTGATTTCACTGAGAATTGCCTGTGCATTGCATACTCTGGTGCCATATATCCACTGGAAATTAAAGACAACATAAATTACAAAACTTTTCTAGTATTCGGTACCTTAATTGTGGGGACGACTAAAATTCTAGTTCAACAAAATTGAGGTGCGAAAACAAAAATGAGATAAAGTTCCTGAAGCAACTACATTACAAATCAAAATTCATCTTACCTATTCTAGTAATTCTAAGGAATGGTTTATTTACGAGCAGTATTGAGGTTTTTGTTCTTGCTTGCTAAATGGTTAAAGAATCTCTCCGAGCAATATGAAAATAAACAGTCTATCTAATGAGTAGAGCTGTCAATATGTGCTGACCCACCCCATTCGAGCTAATCCATACAGGCTTTGAAATTTGACGGGTCAGGCCGGGCTAGCCATTTTGGTGTGAGCCAGAAAATAATCGGTCCAGCCCACAAGTACGTGGGCTACGAGCTTTGCCGGATCAACCCTCTTTTCTTAAAAGTATATTTTTATAATTTTTTTAAATTAAATTATATTTTAAAAATATTTTTATAAATATTGACAAGACAATATTACATGGTGTTAGTGTTACTACTTGTTAATTAGATCCACAAATAAAATTATCTTTATAATATATATTAAGTTTAATTTCAAGTAAAAACATAAAAAGCTAAATAGAAATATTAACCTAATAGTTTTCCAATGATCATAATAAAATACAAAAACTATGACAATATTCATTAGGCTACGACATATGCAGTGAGGAAATTTTTATTTTATGTAGTACATATTTTATTAACATAATTTGTATTTAAATTGTAATATTTCAAACTTCAAAACAAATTTTGAATTTAAACTCTTGTTATTTTTAATAATTTATCTTATTTTTATTATTTTATTAATTTTTATATGGCCACGGACCGGCGCTATCCATATTTCTCAAGCCCCACAAATCGACAAGCTTATTCAGGCTGGGCTAAAAAACTTTTTTCTGAAATGAGCTCTAAAAATCGTAGCTCGACCCTATCAAATCACGGGTTAAGTTAGGTCAGCTCAATTGGCCTAGCCCATATTGACGGCTCTACTAATCAGAGTTATACAACTTACTAGGTCCCAACAATTCTGGTTGTGCTGCCTTGAGTTTCATCCAGAGTAAATAACCTTGCCATGCCAAAGTCTGAGATTTTAGGATTCATTTCTGCATCAAGTAGAACATTACTAGCTTTGAGATCACGATGAATGATCCGAAGCCTAGAATCCTCATGAAGATAAAGGATCCCCCTAGCAACGCCTCCTATGATTTTGGATCTCCTTTCCCAATCCAATTGCCTACGTTTAACTGGATCTGTGTTCCCATTAGACAAATGTTAAACATAGAGCACTTATATAAGATTTAACTTCTACATATGGACAGTGTAGAAGAATTACACTATCAAGTTAACTAAATGTAAAACAATATATACCAAATAAAAATTGGTCAAGGCTTGCATTGGGAACAAATTCATAGACGAGAAGTCTCTCTGTACCATCAAAGCAAAATCCTCGCAATCTAACCAAATTCCTATGTTGAAGCCTGGCAACCAACAAGACCTCGTTTTTGAATTCTAGATCTCCTTGGCCTGAATCTATTGACAATCTTTTCACTGCTACTTCTTGTCCATTTGGAAGCTTACCCTGAAACATAATATGAGAACAAGTTGAAAAGTTATGAATTATTAGTAAGTAGTATTGTTCCTCCAACTAGGTTGTTATGCAACACGGTCCTCATTTGTATACACTGACAGTTTAAAGAATAGTTACAACCTAAGTAATGATATATCACCTTGTACACAGGACCAAATCCACCTTGCCCCAACTTATTAGCATCTGAGAAGTTATCCGTTGCTGCACTAATTGCTGAAAAATCATATTGCAAAGATTCTGCAATACTATCATCTTCCATAGATATACCTTCAACAACTAGTAGCAATAGCAGAGAACAAATTAGTGAAAAATGGTTTTCAATTTTCCTTGATCATTGTAGGTTAATAAACCACACTTACTCTCTCTTCTGTTCACCAACTTCCTCCTTCGCCTCCTCATCAAGATGACAGAAATACAACCAATAAGAATAACAATTGTGACAATGGGTACAAGAATAATAATGACAGTTCGTGCGGTTTCGTCATCCTTTCCTACAAAAATGCTTCAAATTAGTATCACAAGCACCACAGAGTATAGAA
>NC_064293.1:33299383-33365602 GCF_019186545.1 Solanum stenotomum
CAAATTACCCTGGGAAGAACAAGCCAGGCTAAAGGCAAGACAAGGGCTGGGTATACTAACACTTGCTGATGTTGATGTGAAGAACTTCAAGAATATGGAAAGTGTGCCTCGTGATGGGAAAACAACAGGGGAAATATGCCTGAGGGGAAGCAGTATCATGAAAGGGTACTTAAAGAATGAAAAGGCAAATTCACAAGTATTCAAGAATGGTTGGTTTTTCACAGGGGATATGGGAGTGATTCATCCAGATGGGTATTTGGAAATCAAAGATAGATGCAAAGATGTGATCATATCAGGTGGAGAGAACATTAGCAGTGTAGAAGTAGAAAGTGCAATAATGAAACATCCATATGTAGTAGAGGCCTCTGTTGTGGCCATGCCACATCCAAGGTGGGGTGAAAGTCCATGTGCCTTTGTTATATCGAGGAAAGACTCAAACTTGAAAGAATCAGACATCATAGCACACTGTAGGAAGAACTTGCCGGGATTCATGGTACCAAAGAAAGTTGAATTTGTGGAAGAATTGCCGAAAACTGGAACAGGGAAAGTGCAGAAGAATCATTTGAGAGCAGTGGCAAAGACATTTGTGGTGTCTGATCAAACAAGCAAAAGGGAAAAGCCTAGAGCATACAATCAAAATCATGAGCAGATTCTTGTTCTGTCTCGTCTCTAGAGATTAAGGAAAGACTTAACAACATGTGTTTGAATATTACTACTACTTCCTTTTTTTTCTCCGTTTGGCTGCAGCTGAGTTGTTAATTCTAATCACATCTGTAATTTGAGTTTACTGTATGTGTTGTCTTCGGAGATTTAGTTTTGTAACACTTCAAGAATTTGTTTATAATTTCATGTTAAGTTTCAAGAAGATGATTAGTATTTCTCGGTATAACTTTTGTATCACAATCTATCACTAGTTGCCAATCCTCAACCCATGGGTCAATATTTGACAATATTATTATCTCACTATTTTGTAATTTAATCTATGAAAGAGTTTTACACCTATAAAAAAAAGTTGCTTCTTTTTTTGGGTTGAGAATGAGAATTATGAGAAGTGTGGAAAAATATTGTTGTGTGCGGTGAGATATTTTAGACCAAAAAAGCAATTCCAAGTCTCTAATTTATTTACTATAAAAAAAATAGAGTAATTTTATGTTGATCAAGGAATGTGCTCTTCGTGTAGAACTTTGAACTCTTTAATTAATACGGAGTTATTTGAGTTGTACGATGTTATTGAGCTATTGTAATCAAATGAGCATAAGTCAAGAATTATATTGATGGATCGATGCAGATTGTACCATATGCAGTGAACTTCAATTGCCTTAAAGAGAGCGATATATATCACCTCAGTATAAATTTTTATTTATTTTATTTTCAACAATAATTTATAATATATTTCACTCACATTTTTCTAATAAATTTCGTGCATTACGTGTAAAATAGTTGTAAAGACATCTCATTTTCTTATGACAATTTCAATTACTAAATAGAATTTTTTTGTATTGTTTACATGAAATACAATAATTTTAGTCCGTTTCAAAAAAATAATCACATTACTTATTTAAATCATAAATTTAAAATTGTCTTTTTTTCGTTTTTAAACTTCTGGCATCAGGCAAAACCAAATAATTCTACTTAATTTGGAATAACATAGTACATACTGTAGGTAGTTGGGTGTGCGAAGGGAAAAAGGAAGTTAAATCACTTTTGGGGATGATTGTAATTTGTATGATATCTACTGCCTCCATTCCTTTTTTGTTATATATTGTGTTTTCGAGAGCAATTTAACTATCTTTTAAATTTAAATTAAATACATTCATTCGATATTTTAAAATAAAATTTTAGATATTCAAAAACTATAGATAAAGTACTATAAATTGCAACTTTTTTCATATCAATAAGCTGAAAAATATATCTTAAAATGTTAGTCAAAATCCATATCATTTGACTAACAAAAAAGAAAACATCATACAACTTTGAATTATGTCTGAAAATAAATATTGTAAGATTTTCTTTGATGTCCTCCATTGATTTAGAGGGTGGTTATTCACACAAATTATCGGAGATCTATCATTCCTCAATACCTTCTAAGTTGAGCATATCGCATAGTGCTATGAGTTCACTTCTACCCAAGTGCGATTGCGGGTTACCCTCAGATTTCAAAAGAAAAAATTAAAAAATCTTTGATAATTGGCTAAAATATCAAATTTAATAATTCCGCAGGACCATACTTCATATAATTGGGATGGTGAATTGACATTGAAAAGCTGAAACCATACTTCTCTGCAACCTTTTTTTTAAAGAAAAAATTTCCCAAAAGTGATTTAAATGAATTTGCTGACACAACACTACTATATATCTCAAATGCAATTTCNTTTTCATATTAATAAGATGAAAAATATATCTTAAAATGTTAGTCAAAATCCATATCATTTGACTAACAAAAAGAAAACATCATACAACTTTGAATTATGTCTGAAAATAAATATTGTAAGATTTTCTTTGATGTCCTCAATTGATTTAGAGGGTGGTTATTCACACAGATTATCGGAGATCTATCATTCCTCAATGCCTTCTAAGTTGAGCATATCACATAGTGCTATGAGTTCACTTCTACCCCAGGCGTGATTGCGGATTACCCTCAGATTTCAAAAGAAAAAATTAAAAAATCTTTGATAATTGGCTAAAATATCAAATTTAATAATTCCGCAGGACCATACTTCATATAATTGGGATGGTGAATCGACATTGAAAAGCTGAAACCATACTTCTCTGCAGCCTTTTTTTTAAAGAAAAAATTTCCCAAAAGTGATTTAAATGAATTTGCTGACACAACACTACTATATATCTCAAATGCAATTTCCAAACGAGAAATAATTTTGTCTCCAATAATCTTTAATTTGGTTGATGACTTTTTACGTCCCAAAAAATGTAAAAGAAGAAGAACATTGGGTACGAATTGAGGATCACAAGTACGTAATTGATAACTTATAAACAAAATAATACTTATCAAACTATAAAACATATATTAGTAATTATTTTTTTTTGTTACTGTTCGGATCGGTCTTAGCTCACTTCGACACATTTCATGACATATCTATCAGGCTACCACCACTTCGATGAATTTCATGAGATACCTACCACATCTTACCAACAACAAGGACTATGTAACTCGGTATATCAACGATAGAATATATGTAAAGACTCACCTAGTGTGTTTTGTCTCTACTGAGTTTTAAACCTGAGGACCTCATATCAGTGTATTTTTAGTGAGGAACAAAATATGCTATCGGTTCATTCAAACTATTTCTATATGTACCCCAGTATATTTACCTTGTAGAGAACAATGATTTTTATCTGTACCCATGAGTTTTTTTTATTCCATGTTGTAGATGGATTTTTTTTATCTGTATTGAGTTAACTAAAAATTAGAAAGCGAGCATTTACATGAAATTCAGATAGCTTGGATGATATAAAAAATAAAATACGTAGTGTTATTTAATTTAATTACATGTTTAAGAAAGAAAATCCACTTTCGTCGGTTATACTTGTCACACAGAAAATCTAAAAAAAAACAATAATTATTTTTTCAAGAAAATTGATGTCCATTCATTAATTTTTATTTTCTTTTAAGAAGTTGTACATGTGTTTGGCTTAAATTAAATTATTCCGAACTATTTATGTGAGAATATCTTTTAACTCAAAATTGCTTATTTTGAATCAGATCATTGGTTAAGATGTCGATAAGGTTGAGCTTCAATTCCATATGGCTCATATATATTTATTCAAAATGGATTGCTGATATTTTCAGTCTCTCTGTATATAGTAAAAAAAGAGTTTGAAATATATTCTTACTTTGATCGAAATTTTTTAACAATTTCAAATTTTGGGTAGGATCTATTACTCTCATACACTATTTAATAGTATATTTTAAAAATATATAGGTGTCCACATGGACATCATAAATATTACATCATTATAAATAGTAACTGTCCAGCTGAGCATTTATATATCTTTAAATACACTATTAATAGGGCAAGGGTAATAGATCCTGCTCAAAGTTTGAAATTGTTACCGCAATTTCGATCAAAATTCGAATATATTTCAGACATTTTATCCTAAAAAAATAAAAAATTCATAATGAAAGAGATTGGTCCTTGTTCATTGTTTTGATAACCAGTCTGTTATTTGTTTGGATGTAATTTTGACAGCTTCGACTCTCATTTATGGTGCAAGAGGCCAAGCATTCTGCTAGATGTCCCGTCTTCGAACCCATTATATAATGGGCCAAAAAAGGTACGGACTGCGGAGATACGACACATTTTTCTAATTTGAAAATTTATATAGAGGTATTGATTACTCGTGGAAGACAACAGGACGGAGACATAATGTGGGGCAGGATGAAGAGGAGCCTGACAAGGGTGAAAAAGGGTTTAAATTAAAATATTTAATTTTATGCGGATCATCTTGCCTAGCACTGAAGGCTGCAATTACAAAGTTAGCACACTACACAGAGTGTAAAAAATAGAGTAATTTTATATTGAAGGAATATATTCTTCTGATAGAATTTTGGATGGTTTAACTAATTTAGAGTTGTATGACGTTGTTGAGTTATTATATTTAGAAAGGTGCATGTCAAGATTATATTGTTGGATAGTGAAGATAATATCGTGTGCAGTGGACTTAAATCGCTTTAAAGAGAGCGATATATCCATATCTCAAAATAAATTTTTATTTATTTATTTTATTTTCAACTAATTTGTGATACATTTCACCAATATTTTCTTTACACATTTCGAGCATTATATGTAAAATAGTTGTAAAGTCAACTCATTTTCTTATCATAATTTCAAATATTAAATGCTTTTTTGTATTTGTTTATGTGAAGCACAATTATTTTATTTAAATCATAAATTTTAAAGGTCTTTTTTTGTGGGTTCTTAAAACTTAGTGCATTACCAAATAATTCTACTTAAATTGGAACAAAAATAGTACGTACTAAACGTGGTTTGGTATGCGAAGAGGAAAAAGTTGAGTCACAGTTTGGTCCACCTTAGGGGATGATTGTAACTTTGAATTATGTTTAAAAGGAGTAAACATGGTAGGAATTTCTTACACGTCCGGAGTCATTCATTTGGGATCAATTTTCTCTCAATATCTTCTGAATTAAGTCTGTCACATAAAACTTGTCCAATATAACGTACATCTCATGTGTGATTTGCATCTATGAAAATTTCCCAATGAGAAGTTGCCTGTTATTCCAGAGATCTCAAAACAAAACAAAAAAAATCTTTGATAATTGGCTAAAATATCAAATTTGTTTCTTCAAGCAGGGCCACACTTCATATAAAATCATGTTATATACTTATTAGTAAATGACTTACTAATATCAAGTGACAATTTAATTTTAAAAGGTTTAATTTACCCCTAATGAAATGTTTTATACACACAAATATGTATCACTTATTTTACACCACAAGATTCAAAAAGTTTTATTTCTTTTTTAAATTTCGTATCGAATTAAACTAACTCATATAAAATGGAACGGCGAAATAGTTGGATCCCTTTTTTATCCACCATTGACTGGGATAGTGAATTGACATTGAAAAGCTGAAACCACACTTCTCTACAGCCTTTTTTAAAGTTTCTGAAAATGGTTAAATTAATTTGTTTTGACACGACATAACTATATATCTCAAAAATGCAATTTCCAAATGAGAAATAATTTTGTCTCCAATAATCTTTAAGTTGGTTGATGACGTTTTATTTCCAAAAAAAGGAGAAAAGATTGTGTACAAATTGAGGATCACAAAGATGAACAATTAAAAACTATTGAAGATATGCATATATTCTACAAAAAGTAATTAACAAATAACAAGTTACTTACCAAACTATATAATATATTAGTAAATTTTTAGTCAGAAAAAAAATATATTATCAGATAATTCAAAAGATTTCTATTTGTATTCCACTATATGTAACTTGTAAGACATAAAATTCCTTAGTGACAGATCAAAGATTTTCACCAAAGAAAATCATACTATAAAGAAGTAAACACATGAATAACTTAAGGAAATTCAACATTATTTCGAATGTTAATGGGAGAATATGTTTTAAGTCAAAATTATTTATTTCGAATTAGATCATTGGTTGAGATGTCGATATGGTTGAGGTTGAATTCCACATGGCTCATATATATTTCTTGAAGACGGATTGCTGATATTTTCTGTCTTTATATATAAATAAAGTAAAAAATCGTAATGAAAGAGATTGGTCCTTGTTCAATAATGTTCACTCATGAGCCATTATATAATGGGGACAAAAAAAAAGGTGAGGAAGAGACAAAATAGTTAGGAAAACATTTTTATCACTTGAGAATTCACTTGGTTGATATACTTGTCAAGGTAGATAGGGATGAATTTTATATATATGAGGAGGTGGGGCAAGGTGGAGAAGGGTCTAATTTAAAATATTTAATTTTACGTGGGTGTGGATAAATATTATTTTCTATTTTTTTTATTGATTAATCGGTCAACTGTAGAGTGGATAAATATCATTTCTTACCGCTCTTATGGATTAATTAGTCAGCTATAAAAAAATTGATTAATTTTTGTCAACTGGTATTTTAATACAATCACAAACCTCTTATTTTCTTTATCTCTACAACTGGTCCTACTTAAATTGAAGTTCATGCTTTTAGCTAACTTAATCAATGCGTTGGAGTTTCATTCTTTCAATCTCTTCGTCAACATAAAAGAAGAGCTCTTCAGGCTGAGGTCCAATTCATCTCGAGTTCATCTAGCCTACAACTGAAGGCTGCAATTACACAGTTAGCACACTAGAAAATAGTGTAAATACTGTAAATATAAATGTAACTTTATTTTTTAATATAATAAACAAATAAAAGTAAAAACGGTGTTTAAAATGTGACATGAAGTTTTTAACAACAATAAAAATTCCCTTTTTCAATATGGAAAAGTAATAATTTTTTATTGGGTATAAAATATGAATGGTTTAAAAGAGTTAAAAAATTTATTGTTAAAAAAGAGAATAATGTGACATGTCATTTCATTACAAGAAAAAAGAGTTTTTATTGTGTCAAGTATATTTTGAGTAAATAAAAATAGGTGGATGATATGTTAGTGTTAAAAGAAACAAAAGTGATATTGCTAGGCAATTTTTCAAACATGAAGGACAGAGAAATTACTCAGAAAGTTCACAATTGTAGTCTTATAAAGATTTATTTATAAATTAAATAACAATGCTAAACGGTTNTTGAGAGGTGCCACATCACCTTGTTTATATCTAGCTTTATTATATATATAGATTTCTTTCTTATTTGTTTGGAATGTGGTTAAAAAGTTAACAACTTTGCTGCCTGAGGTACTGAAACTTCGTAAAATTAAATTTCAAACTTTATGATAGCAGCAAGTTAATCATATTAAAATGGATAAATATATGAGATTTTTTTTTTTTTTTTGTAGAACAGAGCGAGGCGGATGGAAATTAGAAATTTACGGGTCAAAATTCAACCTGCCCCGCCTAACCCATTTTCATCCCTAGTAAAAAGAAAATGCAACAATAATAATTTGGCTAGTTAAAGTTACCACGATGATAATGAAGTGCATGTGCACAAAATTCAGACCAATCAATCACCTTCCACTTCTCAATGATTTAGTGACATATGCAGAATTTTTTTTGGAATTGATATATATAAATAATACAGATTTAATTATTTTATGTAAGATATATTTATCACCTATTAATTTAGTCTCTGATTTTAAGTTAGAAGAGATTTTGAGTTCAATATTACTTGACACAATTTTTAGTAATAGTATTATGTTATATTTTACAAAAATATGATTAGATTGAGTCAGGAAAATAAGATCTCCATATCACCTTTGGAGACATGTTTATCCAAAAAATAATGTTGGAATATTTTTTTACTAAACGTGGACAACATTAACTTAATTATTGCAATTTATAAAATATGCTGCTGAATAGATCTATATAGTAGGTGGGGATGACTCAAACCATCTATCTATTTAATCGCATACAATTAAATGTGTGATTAAAATTAATATTTTTCCTCTTTTGTCGACAAGAAATTCATTGTTACTTTCTTTCGAATATATATTGGGTAAACTCTGTTCTAGTCTAATAGTTTGCAAATTACATTGGAGAAGTAATTTTAGTGCAGCAAGGTCAATCAAAAAGGCAGACATGAAATTTCAAACTTGAGACAAAAACACTTCATTTGCTCAATCAATTCGATTATTTTTGTGAATGTTTAAAATCTAAGTTATAAATTAATTACTAACATAGCTACATTAACTAAACCACTAGGAATCAGAAAATCGAAAATAAAGTTGCCAAAAGTGATATTTATGAATTTGCATGACACGACAAAAACAATATATATATATATATATATATATATATACACACACACTTGTACAACATAATATTTAACTTGTGAATATAATTATTTTTATCGACCAACTAACTTGTCTGTCCATTACCAGAAAAAGTAGGACCAACATTATTTATAACACTATTTCTTGATTGTTTGGTTATGGACCTAGCTGTCCACACATAAAATGTAAACATCTAAAATTCGTGTACTAATAATATTTGTTTTCTTTAGAGAAAATGACCAATCCCTCAAATTATTACCGAATTCTTAATTATACACTTATTTTTCATGGGATCTTATTATTCCTGAACCTTTTAAAAGTGAAATATCTACCCCTTACAAACTCAAGCCCAAATTTGTATTAGATGGTATTCAACACGCGCTGGCACGTAATAGCACCCTTTTTCATATAAAAAAAATTAATTTTCCTTTTATATTTTACTTTTTATTTTCATCTTCTCCTTTTCTCTTTCTTTTCCATTCCTCCATTACTTTTCTTTTTAACCTTCTGCAGATTTGACGAGAGGACGCCATGACTATCGAAACTTCAACCTTCACCTCATACCAGGATATCTCGTTTTCTAAAGCTAGAGACAAACGAAAAACTCTATCACTAAATATTGTTTCTTCTTCCACTATTATAATATTTCTCAACGATCGATTTTTCAAAGAAACACCGGTAAACGATACTTGCTTTCCGGGATAAAGGTACCAAACTTGCGGAGGGACTAGTATTGATTTAAATTTAACAATGTTGATATGAGAAATTCGATTGATGTTTACAACAATTTCAATAAATGAGTCTTCTTCATTAAAGGGTTTGTTACCCAATGATGAATTCTTCTCCATTAATTGAATCTATTACTTAGTGAACTCCTCCATTAATGACTAGTCTAAAGTTAGATTCTTCTAACTTTCAATTTTGATTCTGATTTTGATTTAAAGCTATCAAGAAATTTTCAAAGTGATGAAAAGTAGAGATATGATGAAAACTATGTGATTTGGTGATGAGAATTGACTTAGTGATGAAAACCTGATGAGAGCGGTGACTTGGTGGTCTAGGTGAGCCACCACCGAATGTCTAGTATGGATCTGATGATGAAGATTGAAGGGAAGAGATAAAGAAGGTAAAAAATATATAAAAGGAAATATATATTTTTTTAAATAGAATATTAATATGAAATAAATTAAATATTTATAAAGTTAATATTTTAACTATCTTTTTATTTGTCACTCTCTCAAAGAAAGTGAACTACACCTTATTTGCCACATTAGCATTTAAGGAGCAAATAACTCCATTTTAAAATAGTCCAGGGATGTAATATGACTTTCGTAAAGTATGAGTGTCTAGTTGAAAATCCAACTACATGTTAGAAGGGCTTGTGGCCATTTTCTCTTTTCTTTAACATCATTATTTCGTTATGACCAAGCATAAAATAATAAGTATCTGATTTTCAAAGCTACATTCCACTTTTATTTTAATATACAACCTCAAGATATCTTGAGTTATAAATTTATATAACCCAAAGCAATAATAGTAATAATTGTGTAAGTTTCTTTAGTTTCCTATCTATAGTTTTACACATTTTTTAAAAAAAAGAAATAATCACTGTGCATAAGATGAGTCTCAGATGGTCCTTTTTCTTCATTTTCCCCCTAACATTGAAGCAAATTACAAGCTTCACAACATTATAATAAAAACAAACCAATACAGGTTATTCAAGACTCAAGGAATAGCATAACAGTGTTTGGACTCCAGTCCATTCATCAGGTGGAAATGTAGAGGTAAAGGTTGATGGAAATTAGAATCATTTACAAAATAGGAAAAGAAAGAAACAAGAAGCATGAGGTGAGGACCAAGCCAATGTGCACTAAATCAGGTGCCTCCTGCCTCTATAAAGGGAACTTCTAAAGAAATCGTTTTTTTTTTACATATTCTACTCCCTATGAACCATGCCACTCCCACTTTCCAGACTTCATGTTCATCGGTACAAGCACAGCATGAAAGAACAAGTGAACTCTAGACAAGGATTAGGAAAGGTTCAATGAATTTATGAGAGATGATGATTTTCAAGTACAACATGATGCAGTTCGAGATCCTTCTGCTGGTCTGTTTTCAAGAACCATTCCTGCTGGATTTTGAGTGGGTTGAGCTGTAGGCAACCGTTTAGCTGCAAAATGGCAAACTCCAAAGATTTAGGGACTCAAAGCGAATAAAAAAGACATGCAATTCTTCTTGCACAACAAAAGTAAAAGACCTACATAAAGTGCAAGCCCTAAAATAACAAAAGTTTTCAGAATTTCATCCTGCTAGAGTTTAGGCATTTGGAGAAAAAAAACTTAACACTTCTAAAAGACTTAGGTTGTTTCTCCCTATTCAATATTAGCATATTTTTAGTAAGATTGATACAAATATCACAAACTATAATAAACATAGCCCATAGGGTAAAATTACTATGCTAGAATTTAGTAAGATCTGGTAAAATATTTGAGCGAGGTTGAAGGTGGTTTGTTGTGAAAAAGGTTTAATGAGAATTCATTTTCTTAACAAACGAGAGCAAGCAACTCATTAGTCTTTCCAAGCTTTTCCGATTGAAAAGGAAGGGGAAACAGATATGTACACTGCTCTCTTCTCATCACCCCAAACAAAATGAAGGGAAGGACACTACTTTCAGACGAGTTGAATCTCATAAAGTTCCAATCTATGCACTAAGGTACTAGAGATGCCTAACTATAGTATGAGTAAACCGAGGCTAAAGCAAATAGGCGTGCTTAAGCTTTAAAGCTAGGTGTAACAAGAACTGAGTGCTTTGGCTCACCTCACTTAGGCAGCACTTCAGTGCAAACACCAAGGCAAGGTTGTTGCACTATCTCCCTTCAACCATTCGAGTGTAGGTTAAACAATAAGCCTAATGTTTTTTAAATTTAATAGTGATCCTATGTTGCTAAATCCGAAAGAAAATAACTTAACATATGATATTCATCGAAGAAAAAGAAACAGATATAATAGGATGAGCACAAGATGACAACCACTGAAGATAAAATTACATTTGACTTGTACCTTAAGATTCAATAACTTTGATGCATAATAATATTGCCTGTTCTTAATATACCATTAGAAATAAATGAAAAACACACAGAGCAACAAAAGGAAATATTTAAATGAGAAAAGAAATCATCGTACCTATTTCATAGAAAATATCATTGACATTCACAGCAGTTTTGGCAGAGGTCTCCATGAAAAAGAGGCCATTTTCCTCCGCGTACAAGCGTGCCTCCTGTAAAGTCACCAAGAACACTATCAGGAAAACTGATGTACCAAAACAATGAAGAGATTGAACTACCTCAGTTACTGGATAAGAGAGAAACCTAATAAGGTAACTAACATACAAATGATTAAGCAGATAGACAAAGATTAGCGAATTCCCTAGTCACTAGCAAATATCCTGCCCCCACTCCTAAAAAGTTATAGTAGCCATCGGGAGCTAAAATTTAGTGATCCAATTATTTATCTTGCTCTTCAACAATTTAGTGTTGACTTTCGTCTCTAAATCCAGCTCATAAGAACACTGAGATCTTCTCTAAGAATTTTCACTATTTATGACTTCCACATTCTCTTCAAATAAAGAGAATATGGAAAGAGAGGAACCTTAGAGTTTTTGAGAATAGGGAGAGTAGTATGCAACAAGTTAAACTGAATTGCATTCGACTCTGTGTTTTTGGTGTAATCAAATTTACTCTAATGATACCGTCTCTATCATTGATGTCTTAGACTCATTATAGGGATAGGTCGGTATTATTAGAGTTTCCTTATGTAAATACGGGTTTCAGTACGACCTATGTACTGTCCTGCAGAAATAGAAACAATTACCATTTTCAAAAAAAAATAAAGAGATTGTTTTTAATGTTCAAGGTTCCATAAGAGCATTGACATAGATCTAAAAATGCTTAACCACGGAAAATTGCATGTTAGGTTAGGCGATGGATTAAGAACTCATTCCTGTTCCACAATTGAAGAGATCTATGTATCACCTAACAGCCTACGAATTCATATGACCTATCTTACAATTGCAACAAACTAAACTAGGAAATAGCATTTTCAAAAAAATGAAGGCAGCAGACTTCTCCTCAACAACAACATATCCAGTGTGATCCCATAAATGGAGTCTAAAAAGGCAGCAAACTTCTCCGAGAGTACTAATTGCATTGGATTAATTTTACCTAAAGTGATTGCCACAAAAAACCTCTGCCTATGAGAACATAGTAAAGCATAGTCAACTCCAAATTGAGATAAAGAAAAGTTGTACTGGTTAGCGCCCAATACGAAAATAGGCTGATTATGATGAAACCTCCGAATGCGGTAATAGATGTAGAGGATTCATATAGCCAACACCAACTTGTTTAGGATTGAAACATACTTGATTCATATTGATTCCCACCAAATGAGTACCTTAGTTTTATATCATGCTCGGAACTGAAGATCTTAGGAGGTGACTAAATGTTTCGGTCCTCTCAAATCTAGTCCAATACACAATTGGTTTAAGAAAGCTTAAGCAATAACAAGCACCAATTACTACTCTCTTTTTTTCAAACGCCAACCTTGTAGATTGGATATGTTGTTCAGCAGAGACTACTAGCAATATATCAAAATCTGCATCTAAGAACTGTGATATAAAAAGGCTAGGCAACGACCAATAGGAGGAACCTCAATAAAGGATGATGGGAATGAAACATTGGATTACCAAAAAGTACAACTTACTTCTGCAGGAACGTTCCTTCGATCTTCTAGATCTGCCTTATTGCCAGCAAGAGCCATGATCATGTTAGAATTACCTGCCATGTTATCAGAAAATTGCTTATTTTCCTGAAAACCCCATCTAAACAGGGTCGTGGTTATTTCAAAACAAAATCTGGATCATCAAAAGTAAAGTTGACACTAGGCAGAAAACCATATAGGAAAAAATAAACGGCATCAAAATGATTTTTCCAGAGTTTACTAGGCATCTTAAAAGGAGCTGTCTGGGTTACTCAAAATAGAAAGAAGATACTCCCTCCGTCCACTACTGTTTGTTAGGTATACTAAAAATAGTTGTCCAAAATTAATTGTCAATTTAAACAATCAAAAAACAATTAGTCACTTTTTTCCAATACTGCCCTTAATAATTACATAACTATTAGTTTCAAAAAGTAGCCATTTTAAAGTTACAAGACTACTTTAATGTGAAAAAAGTTGTTTATTACAGTTTTCAAAAAGTACAAACCGTTTTAATAATGATTGATAGTAGGGTTATATTAGTCAAATTGCACCTTATATTAAATTTTTCTTAAAGGTTGTGCATGATTTTACCCTGACAAACAATAGTGGACGGAGGGAGTAATAACTTTCACTTTTTTTTAATCTATACAAAGCAAATAGGTTGAAGGGATAATCACCTTGCTTCTGCAATTCTTGCACCCATTTCTTTGCCTTTGCAAATGAATCCTAAATTAGCAGAAAACAAAAGAAAACATCTCAATATAGATGCATAGACATATGCATAAACATGCAGACATCCATATTACAGATTTGTGATCATTCAAATCCGAAACAAGCTAAGTAAAGCAAAAGCCAAAGTGAACATAAGCAAGAATTCTCTCTCATTAATCCTAATTCTATAAAGACCAAAACTGTATCCACTGCTTCTCTCATTTCATGAGAAGTCCTTCCACCACTAAGGAACAAAATTTTCTACGATACGAGATATTCGAAAACCATAAACTGCATTTTGTGCACTTTTTTGTTTGACACTTCTGACTTGGACATTAAATACCTTAACCTTCTGAATTTGTGCAAATAGGAAACCTCCTCTTAAGGGGGTTGATTTATGGACAGAGAAAATCATTTGAAGACCAGCATTAGTTTTTTTTTGCCTGTAATTAGCTCCAAAATCTACACCTTTTCAACCTTACAAATGCATGAAGTAAAGCAACCATTACTCCTATTTCTTTTCACTTGCAAAACCGATATATACATCAAGTAAAACAATTTTACAAGGCCAACAACGAAAGCACTTGTATTGACCCATTTGAATTGCAAATTCTCCCAATTTGACAGTCTCTTACCGAGCTAGTGATATCATAGACAATTATAGCAGCTGCAGCTCCTCTATAATACATAGGTGCTAAGCTATGGTACCTCTCCTGCCCAGCAGTATCCCATATCTCAAACTTCACCGTAGCATTATTAACTGCCAGTGTAGACGAAAAGAAAGCCGCCCCAATCGTTGATTCCTGCAATATCAATAATCAACTTTGATTACCGGATTCTAAATCACCCATAAACTCAAAAATTACAAAACCCTAAAAAATGTCAAAATTGAAAGGTCAAAGGAAAAGAAAGAAGAATACTTGAAATTCAAGGAATTGGCCCTTTATGAATCGTATAACCAAGCTTGATTTACCAGCTCCCATGTCACCTAACAATACCTAGAAAAAAATCAAATAGAAATTTACGGTAAAAAATTTAAAGCTGTAAATTCAAATTCATTTCCCATATGCATGGATCACAAAAAAAAAAAAAAAAACTTACAAGTTTTGCATTGAGATTGGTGTGCCCAGTGGATGCCATGAATAAAATTTGTAAAAAAAAATGAGGAAGAAAAATGGAGAATTTAGAGAGGGAGAAGGGATCTGTTGTTTTCTTAATGCAGAAGTGAAGAAGAAATAGTAACAAATATAGTTGTTGTACACCAAATGATAATAATAATTCCACTGTTCTATTTGGACTTTTCTTATCAGCCACAGACCAGACCTTTTTTTTCTTCATCTGAATTGCACAAATGGGATCTTCTGGTGGCATGTTTAAATTTTGGCCTCATAAAAAAAAAAAAAAAGTAGTGTAAAAAAATTGGTTTACCATAATGTAAATTAAAATTTTGGAAGAAGTCATGATTTTTTATTATTTTTTAATAACAAATTATAATAGTTGTTGGGATTTGGTCGTATATTTTACCGGATCATTATGATCTTTCAATATTTGTAATTGAAATTTTAACAATTAATTATGATTTTATATTCGCAATAACTATTATGATTAATTGTGTAGAAATTTTATCAACATAATTTTTTCATTTTGTTTTCTTCTATTAACAAACGTATAAAAAAATTACTCATGGATTTATTAAATTTTCTTCAACCAAAATAAACATAGATAAGTAATGAGTTTTCCTTTTCTTTAGCTCTAAAAGTAACTAGGACCGATTTAATGATGTTTTCGTTGGAACATAGAAAGAAAATGAAAAAGAAGGGAAAAAAAAAAAAAAAGTTAGAGTGGATATGTGTATTTACATGCTATTTGGGGTCAAAAGTTAAATATTAGCCTTTCAAAAGGCCACCCCGCGTAAATTTCTGTTTTTTCTTTCTTTTGGTTGATAAAAGGACTAACCAACCTAATTGGGCCCAGTAATTTTAGGTGGGCCTTGGCTGTACAAGCCCAATGTTTGCAGTCTCGCAAAATGTTGTCCCCAAAAGCAGACCTCACGTTCCTTCTAATCTTTTTTTTGGTTTGTATCCTTTGATTAATAATCAACTCAAATGATAAATAATTTGTGTTTATAATGTGATTCATTCAAAGGAAATGTTTGTACAATTCCTTTTAAATACAAATTTCCTGCTCAAGGATAATGAAAACATAATAAACAACTAATTGTTCCGACAGAAGAAATAATAAAACTCTCAGACATGGTCAATTAAAAAAGTTTGATATATATAGTTTGAATATTTCAGTTGCATGGACACATAATCGTTAATTTATTCATATAAAGTAATAGTACAAACTGGAACACACTGCATAAGTTACTTGAAATGTAACTTGCAAATTCAGAGAAGATACATCACATTCTTGAAATTTGGAGAGGAACTGCGGCTTCAAGGGTCTCCTCCCTAGAGGAAACAGCCTGAACCATTTCCAGACTTCCATGTCTTTTAATGAGATGTCGGCGGCATGTTTCACCAGCCATAATTCCAGCTTCATACGCACCATGAACCGACCCTTGATGATCATCACTGCTCACAGCTTCCCCTCCAAAGAATAGATTACCAATTGGTGCCCGAAGCCTATCGTAAGCATCAGTTGGTTTTCCAACCAAGTCATAAGAATAACATCCAAGGGTGTCCGGATCCGTACCCCAGTGAGATACAAGATACTGAACCTGTAAAATGTATTAACAAGAGAGCTTACAAGTGCTTTTGTGCTAGCATTCTCTGATTACTCAACACTGTTTTAACTAAGTTTACGTTATGGGAGTGTTAGATAAACAGATGCAGATTTGCTTATAGTTTACTGTAATTAATGAAAGGAATATGCATATCACTTTCCCTTATTTATTCAATGTACAAAGACAATTTTTGAAGTAAAATAAGAAATTAAAGAAAGTGATAAGAGGATGGAGGTGCTTCCTCATTTTCCCTTCTTGCTTCTATATGTCGCTCTTTTCCATCGGATTGTTTTACCTTTTTAGGTTAAAGGAGAGTGTAATTGAACAATTTTTAAACTGTAATAAACTAATAATAGACATGAAGTGTGAACTCGTCAATTGAACCAAAAATAGACCAAAGTAAATTATCGTGTGTGCAACACTTTCGAAATTCAGTCCTTTCTCATGCATGTCACACTAGCTAAGACTTATAATTCAATTAGTGTAGGAGCAGAGATTACTTACAGGCTTAGTGGCATCAGGGAACATCTTCTTCAACTGCAACATTGCAAACTCAGCAGCAGATTCATCTGATAATTTCTCGAGGTCACAAGCAAGTCTTCCAGCAGCCATGTAAACAAGGACTGGATGTCCTGTTGCCTTGTGGAGATTAAGAAAATAACCGCAAGCATATGAAGTGGGTGCAACAACACCTAACAATTCCACGTTTGGCCAAAATACATTATCAAATCGTAATGCAATTTTGTTTTCATTGCCTACACCAAGATCTGCTATTGCAGATTGTTTCCATTCTGGCAGTTTTGGCTCAAACTCAATCAAGTTGGCTTTCAGAACACCTAGAGGCACAGTTATAATAGCAGCATCTGCAATAAAATTTCTCCCATCCTTAATTGTAACCATCACCTTGTTATACCCATTTGTAATCCTCTTGACCCTAGTAAAGTTAGATCCATACAAAATAGTTTAGTTTCTTGAAAATAATTGGTAAGTACTATATAAACAAAGTTTGAAAAATACCATAGAGGAAAGAACAGGAGATATTCATGTTTGTCTGTCAAGGTGTAACTAAAAAAAAAATCTCTATGGAGGAAACAAACAACATTTATCTTAGGAAATCAACTCATCGAGTAACAAGAGGTGTAAAAAAGTTGGCCTCATTTCTTAAAATAGAAACAGGATTGAAAGAGTTCATATGGTTTTACAGTCATTGCAGCTATATCGAGAAACAAAGCGAAAAGGTAGAACTTCCGTATTTAGAGAAACCCATCTGCACCTGTGATTTAAACGGATATCAATGTCTTTTGATAAGGCCTTTATGACTGGGTTGTAACCTTGCACCATAAGTCCATGACCACCAGTGAGAACTTGTTCCTGCATAAAAAATTTAACTATCAATATTACTCACCTAAAGTAATTCAATTGTTCATATGTTTTCAAGAATTATCTATCAAATGATTGTGCCCAATTTGCAATGTGGGAATAAGTCAAAATCAGTGACTGCTAGCAATAGCAGTATCTTGTAAAGCCCTTGTTTTATTCCTTCAGAAGTTACTTATTTCGAAATAAGACCTTATCTGAGCAAGATAATGAAATTGAAAACTGCATCAAACACCCAATATACTGTTTATAATAACAGTAAATGAAAAAACACTTGCCTGATCCCAGGTTTTCAGAGAGATCGTGTCTGCATCAGCAGCAAACCATGCCTCCATTCTGCATATGTACCATTGCAACACCTCATGGGAAAGTCCATCTTGCCTGCATTACAAATAACTCAATATGTATGCGCATGTATAACTAGATTCCACATTCAACAGACAATAGCAGGCCACATGAGAAACATTTTCTCTGCATACCTCAATTCTGGATGCCTGTCCAGTACAATAGATATTGCTTGAAGAACTGACAAGTCATGACTATGCTCATTCCTCACTTTCTCAGTCTGCATAAGCAATACAAATAATCAGCACTGGTCTCTTTTTTAAATTTTAAGAGGCACAGCATTTTTGAGCAGTTTAAATTAAAGACCAACCTCGCTGAGGATTTTCTTGAAAACTTCTCCAACTTGAACAACTGTATTTTGAGGAACTTGATGACCATCCATGTCAAACAGCATGTAACTATTGAACAGAAAACGCGATTAAGCTCTTGACTGAGTTAATCGAATCTCTATTTAATATGCACAAAGAAATAAAAAGGGAACAGAAAAAATAGCACAGGCTAAAATTCAGGAAATGCAGTAGGCTTTGAAACCAGACCACATTGGAACTCTGGAGGCAACTAAATTTCATTCCACCCAGGCCAATTGTAAGTCCTTTTGATTTAAATTCAAAACAAACTACCAAATTTGTTAGTGTTGATAGTCTGATTAGTTGAATCAGGATGAAGTTATAGCAAGTAAAAATTTAACACCTATATCTAACGAGAGAGAGTGAGCAAACAAAAGAGGGAAAATGCAGACCAATTCATGATAAAAATTAAAAATCATTTGTTCAATGTAATATCATCCAGGTTACCTTTCTAAGTCATGGTCATACAGCACTGAGTTGTCACCACTAGTGCGATATAGGGTGAGCCCTAACCGACGTATCAATGGAGCCAAAGGATTCTCATCACACACCCCATGGAGCCTGAGAGAATGTTTAATGATCAGAGTCAATTAATTGCAGATTGAAAAGTTATATCTTCCAGATCTGTAAAGATAATTTGGGAGGAAAAATTTTAAATTCTCTGACCATGATGCTCCCATATCAACTGGACAACCAAATGAGTAGTCGGTATGTATGCGACCACCCAGTCTATCCCGTGACTCCAATAAGAGCACCTGGACAAATATTGGAAGTGTCTTTTTTAAGAATAAAAGAATAAAAGGTTGTTACATGTGAAAGAGTTTGAAATCCTGAGTATGCCCACCTTAAAAGATGCATTGTGAAGGAAACGCGCAGCAGCTATCCCTGAGATACCTCCACCAATCACAATTACAGACGGAGATGAACTATGCGGCCTACCTAAGCGGGGTGGTAAAATACCTAGTCAAGCAAAAGAAAGGAGCAAATTAAGTTCCACCGATGAAATCATTAGAATAAGCAATATGATGGACATGAATATATATACTTCAACACTCCCAACAAAGTAAAAGCAAAATGCTTAACGTGAAGAATTAAGATAAGAATAAAATTCCTCATGAGTAGACAATAAAAATGCATGTAACTCAAAGTTTTTCTGGAAGAGAAAATCAAACATCAAATTTTAAATTTAAATAAACATTCATTTATAGATATTTGCGGAAGCCGTCTGAGAGAATTTTAATAGTCCAAGAGTGTCCATTTAATAATATCCAAACACGGAGCTGCTAGCATAACACCATCTTAATCGTTGTTAAATAACCAGACGAATGAAAGATAATTCTAGCATCATTTATGTCAAACAGAACAATTCTATCCTAATTAAGACTTGTACTACTCTGACGAGATCTAATTATTTTAAGAGATTATCGTTCTTTCGAGCCCAAAGCAATATCAACAGCATCTGAACTCTGAAAGAAGACATAGTGCTTGTTTGATCAACATTTTGCCCGAGGCAATTCACTTCCCACTTAATAATGTCCAAAAAGGGTAAGACACTTTTGTGTACATTGTCCACAATCTATCCTCTTACTTGAATGACTTCACGGTATGCATATGTACCAATCAAGTGAATTTTGTTCGGCAGGAAAAGAAAAACAGAAATTCTAGTCGGTCTTGAAACAATTGCATATGGAGCTGCTAGCATAACATCATCTTAATCTTTGATAAAATACCGGACGAATGAAATATAATTCTAGCATCATTTATGTCAAATGTAACAATTCTATCCGAATTAAGACTTGTACTACTATGACTTCACAATCAGTAAGTTCTTCTGTGTTTTGGTTTCTTGTTCGTCTTTACTTGGTAATAATTCATTAAACTCGGCAATGCCGCAATGGTTAAAATATCACGCTCATTTAAATATAATCAAGTTCCCACAGATCACATCAAACAGAGTAATCATTAATTGAAAAAACCACAGGCTCCCAGTAACAGCTCAAGTAAAACACAAATGATTATTTCATCAATTAACAATATTCGAGTAAAATAGGAAACTCACCGTCAAATAAATTTCTGGAGCCAGAATCATCATCTTTGATTTCCATGAAATCCGTGAACAAAAACGCCGACGTTGTTTAAATCGGGAGAGAAGAGTGAATGTTTTTGAACAGAAAAGATGGGGGAAAAAACAGAGAAGGAAGTAAATTACGGTTGTATAGGAATTAAGAAATTAGAAATTAATTGAGATGAATGATAAAGCATGAAGATAAGAAGGCCGGCAATGAAGCGGCTGAGATTGGAAGAAGACCGTAGCTTATCAAGCCAGCTCATAATCATAACCTGGATCAAATATCAACGCAACAAATCCTCCCAATTTGATCGAAGATTTTTGCTTCGTTTGCATAGATCGACCAGAAATTAATCTCTGAATCGTACTACGTCTCTCTCTCTAGATCTCAGTAGTGAATAATCTCTCTTTCTCTCTCTCTATAAGGAAGAGTCTGGAAAATTGTAATGGATGGAGCAACAAATTGGTGGATGTAATATGGTGATGTATTTATAGCGATGAAGGGAGTTATAAGAGCATACAACTGGAAGCCAGCGCGTAATGCATGACATTTTTCCCCGAACGAAGGGTACAATTGTCATTTACATTCGCTTCACGTGAGCTCCCCTCCCCCTTTTCCTTTATTTACCTATTGAAGAGTAAAAACAAAAATATTAATATGGATTATTAATCTCACATTTTAAGAAAATAGAAATATTTAATAATTGCATTAAGAAATTATTTATATATATATATAATTCAAATTCATGATAAATTTGCATTGCCTCCTGCATTACATTACACACAAATTAAAGTAGCCAATAATTCAAGTTATTGAATATTGTCTATTTGATCAAGCTTTTGAAGAATAAAAGATTTTTTTTTCAAAAAAAATTTACAAAAATAAAATAGAAATCGTAAAAAAAATCTATAAATTTTTAGGTTTTTCCTTTAAAAAAAGTAGAAAATATTTTTTTCGATACAAAAATATTCTTTATCATAAAATTTATATTTCTCAAGTTATCCCTCATTAATTTAATGCATACATTTTTATTTTTATTTTGTTTCCACTTGTTTTTTTCCTTTATTTATTTATTTATTCTCTCACTTTTGAAATAGTCTGTCAAGTATAAATACTTTCTTAGTTCTAATTCTTAATCTTTATATTGTCCAATATAAAATCATATATTCAATAAATTATAAATATCTCGCGTTTTATATAATCCGTTCTCATACTCTCAAAGATTACTCTCGCTTAAAACAAGAATAAAAAGAGAATCGCATCTAAGGATCGATGACAAGGACTATGCATTGAAGGTGGGATTGTGGGAGCTATAGATACCTTACAAATGACAACTAGTACTAAAATGCTCATAGTTCTGTCAGTTTGGCTGGAATTGGGATGAAGCACATGGATGGGAATCAGAATTATTGGGTGAGTTTATATGTACATTGCTTATATGTATCGAATAAAATAGAATATATATAGTAGTAAATTACAATTTATGATGACTCACCTACCTATGTCCTATGCGCCAGTGTTAGACCAACTTGACCAACAATCCACTTGTGATGATGATGGTTCAGCGCTGCAGTGGAGCCATCATTTGATGAGTTACAACTTCTCTACTTTCGTAGTTAGGGTAAAAATGCGTACACATCATCTATATAGGTAGATCTCATTTGTGGAATTTTAGATCTAATATTTTTTCTAGCTAACACAAAAGATGAAGAAAAAAATAATAATCTTTGAACCTAAAAAAGTCATGTGAGTTTCTATTAGTGACTATATATCTAAATTGAGATATTTCATTGTGGAAAAAAAAATATTATTTTGTTAGCAAGGTGGCTAGTTCTAATCATGAATTAAGTACTTTTTACCCAATTTGTATGAAAAGAAGAAAGATGTAACTAGAGTTATGAGGTCATTAACATTTGATCTCGTGTTTAACATGGCACTCTTTATTAAGTGGCTGTCACAGTGTAAACTAAAAATTAATTAAAGTACAACATACTGTTACATATATAGGTAAAATAACACATTCTTAGTCAAAGTATATATCATTGTCTACTTTATAGATTTTGTATTTGAGACGTAATTCAAATATGGCTTCTACGAATATTCAGTCCCCTCGACCAAAAATATTGCATTAGTCTAAGAAAAAGTCCAAATAAAGTGTACGTCTGATTTTGCTCTGTATATCAACTTGTTTTCCTCTTTTTGTGTTTTTTAGGAGATGATGGTTTGTGAATAATTGTTGACAAACAGAATAATAAAAGGGACCTTTATATAAAAGATGAATTACATTTTTTTAATACAAAATGCCAAGTTATATTTTTAGTTTACATCACCCTTATAACTTCTTTTTTCTGCAGTAGTACGCTCATATTGTTACAATACACATTTACCGTAAACAAAATGTATCAATTTTGTGATGCGTTTAATAATACATATATTTATATTATTATACAAAAATTGAATTTCGTTCTTACGAACATCAACCACAAAACTCCATTTCAAATGGGTTTGTGGAATAGCTTCAAATTTCAACCACAGCTTCAAAGTGATATCACTAACAAAACATAATCATCAATTTGTCAAAAATATCAAGAAATCACAAAATCCATTTGTAAGTTTTCAAACTTTTGAAAATTCCAACAATTGAGTTTTTAATTCATTCTTAACTGTTTAAATAAAGCAGGGGCTAGGTCTCTGTCCCCAAATTCAATAATTCAAAGGTTTTAGATGGGACGGACGGGAAATTTTTTAATTCCCCAATAGTATATAAATCTATGACAACTATCGATAAACATAAATATCACTAGCTCTAAACTAGTTTCTTAGCACCAAAAAATGAAAATCATTGTCATAAATAAGATATTATTATCTTTTCCTCAATATTTGAAATTATATACTAAATGAAGTAATAATTAGGATAAGATCTTAACATATAGGCTCATTTTTATCATGGACTAATTGTGATATATCGTCATGATAAAGTATGATATGTCTTGTTGTAAATGGAAAAGTTATCTATCAAATTAGGTCGGATGACCCTTTAATTAGGTTGTGTGATAATTAATTTGATCCAACTAAGCATTACTTTATCCTATATGTGCAGACATTTATTAGTGGGATTAGCTAAACACACTCTTATTTATATTATAGGAAAGTATAATTAAGAAAAATAAATAGCAAATTAAAAAATAGACAACAACTTTCTGCTTGTATTCAACTGGGACCAATATACATGAGCCGCCTATTCAACATTTTTTGTAGGTAAAAAGCATTTCAAACTCACACCTTCTGTTCTAATCCAATTTGATTTGCCTAAAAAAAATATTAATTTATGCCTTTTTCTTTTCCACTTTTGTTCTTTAAAGAATCAAAAGATCCATTTGAGAATATTAGTAGTATATTCCTTCACCTTTTAAAATTTGATGTATAAAAAGTTTTCAAAATAGTTTCATATCCATTTTTGTGGATTAGTATATATTTCGAAGTTCTTTGATATGTGTTAAAAATCGTGTTGGCATCAGTTACCAAATTAATAGAATAAGGATTAACTCTACCGTAAGTCTTATTCTTAGCGCGTTATATGGATTGTGATGGAACGATTGAGTCTCAAATTTAATCTCTGCAAATGAAAAGATATTTCAATTGAAAGTGTCGCCTTCAAAAATTAGTTGTCCAAATATGAATTTAATTGTAGCGGAAAACAAAACAAAAAAAAGTCATTATCAGGTTGCCAATTTGATACTTTTGAAGACTATCAATAGATGAAGACAAAGAGTTGTTGCTGAATTGTCCAGAAGAAAATTAGACCTAACATGGCCCAAAAAACTATAGGGCAACTTGTAGTTACGTGTGGACAAAGTTGTGCTGACTCCTTGAGACCTTGACCTAACAAGCTCACGTTCTCCATTAATTAAATACTACTCTTTTTTTTCTATTTTTTACGAGTGAATATTCATGTATTATATCTCTTTTATTTAGGAGCTCATCTTCTTGGGGTCTAGCTTCTATTTTGAATATCTATCACTTTGGACAATTTTCTTGAAAAAAAAAATTCTGGAAAAGATTTTTTTGGAAAGTTTTATGCAAAACAAAAATGTAATTGTAGTTATAGTTGCTTTTGCCCTAAAATGAAATTGAGTGGAAAGTGCTAAAAGGTTGTCAAGAAACTACCACTGCCCATTTAATTTTAGGTGTCTTTATTAAGGTAGGACAAGAAGATCATAGAGTATAATTGCACATGAATTTTGGCAATATTAAATTAAGGAGTACCTAATAATCCACTTATCGATTAATTAAGTGCGTGGAATGAATACTTGCTTGGAAATGGCAAAGAACCTTCTCCTCATTATGTAATTAACAACTCTAATTTGTTGTCTAGCTAGATTGGAATGTTAACTCACAAATGGCTTTTCTTTTTCTATTGGAGGTGACGATATATCGATTCATTTACTTCAAAATCTGATATTTGTGCTAGGCCTAGCCGCTGGGTATATAATCATTTGGCCAATTTCCAAATTATGTCCATTTCATTACTTGACGCTTATATGAAAAATATATAACTTTTTTCATTTTACTTGTCTATTTTAACAATTGAAGATAAATTTATCATTTTTCTTTCAATATTACCATTATCATTAAGTAACTACGATAAAATAGATTTCCCAAGGGAGTAACATTTATGCGGAGATCAGTAGTTTTATTGATTTTCGAACAGACAAATTACTTCTTTTGTTACATTTGGATACATTTATTCTGACCTGGCTAAACATATCAAACAAACATGTAGCCTAAAATTTTACATGCACTCCAAGCAATGCCATGAACTGAGAAATAAACTCAGGATGACCTGGCCAAGCTGCCCCTGTCACAAGATTTCCGTCTGTGAAGCAACGGTCTATTGGTTCTGGTTCTAGCCATGTCGCCCCTCCTAGTATCACGTTAAGTTTCACAGCAGGGTATGCAGTACACTTCTTACCCTGTAGTTGTTTAACGCGAGCACGGATTATAGTATGCACAAACCACGTGATTTCATTTTATGTCATTTCTGAAGATAACATGTTTTAGTTACTGCATAAGATTGTTGGGATCAATTTTATCATAACATCCTAGTATAAAATGTTCCACAAACATCATGCAAGCACCTAACTTTTTTAACTTCCATTCTCAATGATGTTAAGAGAGATAGATACCTTGAGAACGCCAGCAGCAGATAGTATCTGTTGGCCATGGCAGATTGATGCAACTGGTTTTTTGGACTCCATAAATTCCTGGACCAACTTAATAACATCATCATCCAGGGCAAGGTATTCTGGAGCTCGGCCTCCAGGAATTACAAGTCCATCATAGCTTGAAACATCCACACTTTCAAAATTGGCATTTAGGGGAAAGTCATGACCTGGCTTCTCACTATAAGTCTGGTCACCTTCAAAGTCGTGCACAGCCGTGGCGCATTTCTCTCCAGCTTTCTTCTTGGGGCAAACAGCATCAACATGGCATTCAAGAGCTTGGAGGGACTGAAAAGGTACCTTGACTTCATAGTCTTCCATGAAATCCTACACCCAAAAGAAAGTAGACACAAGGGCGCTCAAATTAGTTGCTAAATAAGATGTCAATCAAATACAAGTTAAACAGTCTGAGACCAGAGCAGAGAAGAACTCTAAATATGAAATCTGCACACATCCGTGATACTAGCCCGGTAACTCATACTGAAAAAATAAAGCCTCTAGTGTGGTAGTTTCAAGCCTTCTACTTAGTGGAACATCTTTCAGGACATCCAATGCCCAGACCCCAGATCAATGGCTTCAATTAGATAAAGTAACAGGAAGTATGAAAACATGGTCAGCGAAGTGGAAAAGAGTGACTCAAGGGAGATAAAAAATATAAATCAAGCAAGAAGTACATCTAATCCGATTGTGTAGATAGTTTGGCTGAGTAGTACAGGTAAGACAAGGGAATTCATGAATCATGAGTTGAAAAAACATTTTTTTTTTAACTGTATATCCTGTTCAGTAGATAGTTTGGCTGAGTAGTACAGGTAAAAGACAAGGGAATTCATGAATCATGAGTTGAAAAAACATTTTTTTTAACTGTATATCCTGTTCAAGGTGAACCGTGAACCTCCCAAATTCTGTATGGAATTTGCATTTCAGATAAATAACTCAAGGAGTCAGGGACCATCAGTAATTTGTGCAGATTGCACAGATTCACATAGGTGGGGAAAGAGTATGGGAAGGGTCAACGCTTTCCTTTCTTTTTCTTTTCTATTTGGAGGAAGCATCTACTAAAATGTGCTAATACACAGCTCATGATCCAAAAATACAATCCTCCGAGAGAATGACAAGAACTGCCACCCATGACCATAAAGAACATGGAGGATAGAGTAGCCAGATATCATATTCAAGAGACAATTTCGATATCATGTTTCTTAAAAGAATGAGGTAGGTAATCCTATACGATAAAGCAGTACTAATGGTTAAACGTTCATTTATAAAGGTAAAAGGCGCTCTGCAATGGCCTGAGAAGAGAATAATACATTAGCATATGGAAGCAAAGACCTTATCCAAAGAGATGCACCACTTCCTAATATAGCACTTCGAAAGAGCAAAGTTGAAAAGCTCTTATTTATTATTTAGCATCTATGACAGTCTGCATCGCATCTTCTTCAACAAATCCTCCTTGAGACATAGAAGCACACGCTACCAGAACTAAGTAACAGCTGATAATAATCAATCTATACTGTCAAACTAAAGATGACAGGTTAAACTGGAGGCTCTTTCTTATCTACACAGGCATGACATTCCAAACAATATCAGGTGATTATCTGATGCCTCACCAGCATGTGGAGAGCAAAATATGACACAAACTAAGCGAATACACATAACAAGAGAATCCTATTATGGAACAAATTGGAATTTCAATAAGGAGAAAAATTTCTTTCACCTACATATCAACAGAACCAGCTAAATTTTGGAGTGGGATGAAAGTCATTTCAAAGGTCATAAGTCATACCATAATCTGTACATTTAGTTCATATACTAGCATTTACTAGTAAACTGCAATTCGAAACTCAGCATTTCAAATTCTCTCAGCTAAAAAAGATAATGCTACATGATCATTAACTTACCCCACATAGAAATAGGATTCTTTTACCAGAACCAACTATGCTGCCACCAAGTGCCTTGACAAAGAGTCGAATGAATTCAGGATTTCCTTCATAAGTAGGTCCAGTGATGAGATTACCATCGATGGTACATGAGGCCAGGGTTTCTGGCTCTTCCCAGTGGGCACCAGCAGCAACAAGCACCGGCTTGACAGCAGGATAAGCTGTGCACCTTCGACCTCTGACCACATCTGCAGCCGCCAGGATCAATTGTCCATGACAGATAGCGACAATAGGCTTTTTAGTGTTGGCAAAACTTTTCACCAATTCCAACACAGATTCATTCATGGCCAGATATTCTGGAGCACGTCCTCCTGGTATGAACAAGCCATCATACTTTGAAGCCTCGATTTCATCAAAGGTTGCATTAAGAGCAAAATTGTGTCCACGGGACTCTGAATATGTCTGAAACAATTTTGAAACTAAATAAGACTCTGCTACCACAAAAACATTAATAGTATCACAAATTCAAATTCTATAACAAATCAACAGGAAAATATCAGTGCATTGCTCAAGACTTGTGCACAAGTGAGTATAGACATATAATTTGGTTAAAGAATTGTTGTAGTTGTCTAAAACCTAGAACTCCAATTGACCAGCCTATATCTAGCCAAATTGTTCAAGGATGACTCTCCTTGACTAAGAACCCATCCACCACATCTCTTGCCCTCAGCTGTAAATTATCCTGAGTTAAGTGGTCTGCATATAGAGATGCAACATCCAATTTCTTGAAAGCTAAAAACTACACTTGAAGATCCCACTATCATAAGTTCTACTCCCATCAGCAATGAAAGCTCCTTTATTTCCTTGAATTCAAACTCATAATTCATAAAATACGAACCTTTTGAAATTTGGACTAATGGATATCCACTCCTTAAATAGAAAACACTTGAGTAAAGATCAGAAAAATAAAAGAACACAGCTACACATCAAGTTTCAATCTTCAACCACAATCCACTACTAGTCAATGAATGACACATAAAAGGGTAAGTTCTAATCATTAAACATCTAAAAGTCCACCCGAATACTACTTAAGAAATATACCATGGATAAGAACTATGCAGATTCAAATCATACTCCAGTAACTCATAAAGCCTGAACCTTTTACTTTTTGTAATAAATGGTTATCCAATCTTCAAACAGAAATCATAAGAGTATAGATCCGTGCTGTGAACGAAAACATTACGATCCAATGCAATCCAGCATGAGTCAATTAGGTATACACAAAATGGCAAACTATTCTCATTTTTTCGACTTGATTGAGATCCACTATATGAATCATCTGTATCAGGGTCTAATTAATTTTAGACTAGCTTTGACCTACTTCAAAGTTCAACCCTTGTCTTTATCAGAGTTACCGGACAGATCAAAGCTATTCAGCAAGAATCTACTCCAAAAAACTAGTAAATAATCACATTACATACCGCTTAGGAGAACTATGCAGATTCAAATTAACAGATAAGATAGAGAAAATAATCGACCTGGTGACCAGAAAGCTGATGGACGGCAGTGCGGCAAATGTCACCGGATTTCTTTCCAGGACAAACTGCATCAACTGCTACTCCATAGGCTAGTAGAGCTTGAAATGGTACCATCACCTGAACAATAACAAACAAAACAAAAAAAAATCAGTGACCGATTAATCATTTTAACATATACACATAACACACTAACTAGAAATCAAGTGAAAAAAGAAAAAGAAAGAAACCTCATAGTCTTCAACGTAATCTCCACATAGTAAGAGAACCCTTTTCTGATTTGCCATTTTTCAATCAGTTGGAGTTGAGGTTTATCTATCTCTGTGTGTGGAAGAGATATAAGAGACGAAGAACAAGAAGCTGGAGTGACTAAATGTTGCTCTCCAAAATCCACGTGTCAATGAATATTAGTGGAACTGTAGAAGCTTCTCCACAGATATAGTTTTATTTTGTTTGTTATAATTCCAAAAATAGAGGTTTTATTGCAAACAAGGTGGACGTGCCGGAGTGGTTATCGGGCATGACTAGAAATCATGTGGGCTTTGCCCGCGCAGGTTCGAATCCTGCCGTCCACGCGTTTTATAATTTCTCTATTCTTTTTGAATGCTTTGTTTTATTTTTTATGACGTGGTGTTCAAATCAGATTTCTTGCATTTTTTTTGGTCTCCAAGACCTTAGAATTCTCATTACAACCACTTCATTAACCACACCCTTGTGTGCTTGAATCCTCTATCTTCATATAGTTGTGCGGGGTACAAAATTGAACCGAAAATCAAATCAAACCGCAAATTGAGTCAAACTAGAAAAAAATCCGATTGATGGTTTGATATTGGAAAAAACCGACTATAATTGGGTTGGTATGGTTTTAACTAAAAAAATCAATCCGAGACCAAACCAACCCGACATTATAAATATAATTTTTAAAATTTATTTTACACATATGAGCATTTACTTTGATTTTGATGTAATCTATATTATATAATATAAAGGAGAAACATAGACAAGGTGATGTGGCACCTCTCTATAATCTCCATTTGTATTTATTTTTTTTCTCTCTTTTTTTTGGCTTTTCTTTCTTATCTAAATTAATTATTTTATTATAAAAGTAAATTATTTAATTTATTACAAATAAATATTATATTAATGGATAAACATTTTCAACAAAACTCTTCACATGCCAACTTACAATGAGTAATTATTCATAACTCATACCTCTCTAATTTCTATTCTTAATAAAAAAAAAAATTATTTTTTGTCCTTCTTCTAATTACAATTACAAATTACAGAATGATAATATTTGTAAATATTTTTATCTTTATTATTTAATTTATTTAAAAGGTTTTTCCCCTTTTTCTTCTTTAAATCGATTCTTTTATTATAAATGTATTATTTAGTTAATTACAAAAATTTGTATATAATATAAAGCTAGATAAAAACATCTACATAATAATAATAATAAAGCTAAATATAGACAAGGTGATGAGACATTCTCTATTGACCTAGAAAATTATTTATGTTTTTTCTCCTTCTTTGAACTTTTCTCACTATTCTTTTTCCATCTTCTTATTATTAAAAAATAAAATAAAATAAAGGAGAATCATAACCACCCTTTACCTAAACGGAAGAAGCCCAAAAGTTGATAATTGGTATGTCACGTTTTACTATGCATTAAATATCTCTGTAATAAATAATAATTAAAATGAAATAAAAAGGTTACAAACAACCTCTATATATAATAAGTTAAGAAAAGAGATTCCTTGAGTAGGAAAATCCGATTGGTAATGCATATGGAGGAATCAAATATGGCAAATATGAATAGGAAAATCACAATGTAATGCATTGGGAGGAGTCAAATATGTCAATCAAATGATGAAAAAGTTTTTGCATCTATTTCACTCAAAATTTGCAAAAGGCTATGAAGCTTTTATGTAAATTAACAAGTATGTTATCTTTGTATTATTTTTTTCCATTTCTGGTTTGATATTATTTTCATTTTTAAATTCATTTTCGTGTAACTTTTCTCTTTAATAATAAGGAGATGGACATTAGAGGAGTATACTAATTGTAATTTCTAACGAATATTATTGTGGTTCACAGTACATTATGTTGATAAATTCAACCTCTTTTTGGTTGTTATTCTTTTCTTTGAATGCATGCATATGATATATATATCTCTAATATATAGTATAGTTCGTTTGTATTACGTTCAACTAATTAAAAAATTATGATAAAATAACCAATTAGTTGTTTTATTTTTTGGTTTATATGAAAATTACAGAAAAATGAGTATTAGTGATGGAAATAATAACTATTTGAATTAACTTATTTTAAGTGCTTTTATGCTAAAATAGCTTTTAAGCACTTTTGGAGTGTTTGGTAAATTTAAAAAGTACTTAGAAGAACTTGATTTTAAGCTAAACTGATAAAAATAAATCAAAAATCATAAATTAAAAAATTAAACTTATTATTTTTGATTTAAAAGTCACACAATAAAAGTCAATCCAAACGAGCATTATTTCCACCTCATTTGTGACCACCTATTTCAGTAAAAAATTATGCAATAATTTTAACGAAGTCAATTTGCACATGCACTAAAACAAATTATTTTTTAAACGAATGTAAAGTACTTAACCATAATTATATGCAATGAAATATGATGTTTTTTATTACAAAAATATTTAATAGCAAAGCACAATATGATCCCCATCATATAATTATATTAGAACTGCTCAATTGTGAAGAGAATTTGAATACGTGATCATTATAAAAAATTAATTAAATTCATTTATTAATTAATTTTTTTAAAATATATATATTCTAAGAAAAATACTATTTCAAAAAATTTATAAGATTTTAATTGACTGCGCGAAGCACGGATTAGTTAACTAATTTCTAAATATTACTTATCGTTTTTAGAATTTTTATCTTCTAATATATTTTTTCAAGTTTTTTGAGAATGGTCCAATAAAGGTTATAGTCCATAGATATTAGTATTTAAAGCTCAATTCAAAATCTAATCAATATTAGTGCTAACAAAAAAAATTAATTCAACACTAAGAATGACAATAATGTTGAATATTTGTTCTTTCTTTCACATTGGTTTGGACATTTAAAATAAATAACCTAATTTTTTTTTTTAATGTTTCATCATGTAATTAATACTTATTAGACTTATTTAGCACTTTTAATTATTATCATTTTCATTATGACTTACCAATTTGCAATATTTATTCTATACGATTTCATTATTATTTTTTATTTAATATTTTAGTGTCATCACTCATCTCATATTTTGTATTTTTTTTAAGGAACACCTTAGATAGTTGTATTTTGATTGGACTAAAGAAATATTTGGAGCACGAGTTAAATATATGTTTGTATGAATAGTTTACCGGAAATATTCAAAAACCCGAATTAAAAAAATCCAATGTTTATTAGTTTAACACGAATGGTTTGGTTTGATATTTGAAAAACTCGAACCAACCAGAAAAAATCCGAGATTGAAAAATCCGAATTTTATAAGTTTGGTTTGGTTAATAAATTTAAGAATTTGACATAAATGATTTAATTTGATATTTAAAAAACCTGAACCAACCTAATCATGTACACCTCTATTGTGCACTTATACTATAACTATTAATAATAACTTCACATATGAAATAAAGAAGTTAAGCATCCACAAATCAAAAATCTTGTTGACTCGGTTATATGTATAGAGTAAATGTTTGTTGATGATAAATTGACAAATTAAATGAAGATATATGATATTTGTATTCGAAATAATAGTTAAATTTTTTTGTAAGTATTTAACCACATAAAATATATATCTACTTTAAATATACATGTTAATATCAGTTGAAATAGATTTAAGGTTTAACATAATGACATGTTTTAAGTATTTAACTTATTTATATAGTGAAAGCTTGATAACATGTGCAATTTTATTTATTTTTTTGGAAAGTTTTAATTGAAAGTGTCTACTAAAAACACCATATTGTGTGTTTAAGTGACCAATTGAAATAAGTTTCAATTTGAAACTCTAAATTAAATTTACTAACAAATTTAAGGATTGTTTATGCATTAAATCAAAATCTTTGGGGGTCTCCCGAGCAATTTTCAGGGATTAGAGGTGTATGAAGTATCAAGCAGAAAAATGAAGGGGTGAAAAGGGAAAAGTGATTTGTGTGTGAGAAGCTCTTCTGCTGCTACTGGGGGAGCTAAGGGTTTTGGCCAGAAGCTATGGAAGCAGCAAAACGCAAGCGAAACCCTGCCGAGTACGAAGACGAAGAGTACGACACATTCAAACCACCACCACCGCCGTCCTCAGCCACCGCAAACGGAGGCATCGACCTTTCACTGCTCGAAGCCTTAGAAAAATCTCAACAAAACCCTGTGGAAGTTCTCGATATCAAAACAGTGAAAAAACTCGTCCTTGCATTCGAACGCCGTCTTAAGGAGAACATTGCTGCACGTCTCAAGTACCCGGACCAACCCGAAAAGTTCGCGGATTCCGAAGTCGAGCTCCATGAAGAAATCGAAAAGCTCAAAATACTCGCCGGAGGCCCCGAATTTTACCCGGAACTCGTCAATCTCGGGACCATTGCGTCTATCACCAGCCTCCTCAATCACGAAAACACTGACATCGCTATTGACGTGGTCGGCTTATTACAAGACCTGACCGACGAGGATGTTCTAGAGGACAACGACGAGCCGGCGCAAATTTTAGTTGATTCGTTGGTTGAGAACAATGCGTTAGAATTGCTCGTTCAGCTTCTAGGTAAAATGTCCGACTCCGATCCGGACGAGTCCGCTGCCATATATAGTATACTCGCCACTGTTGAAAATTTTATTGAAGTGAAACCCTCGGTGGCGGAACTTGTATGTGAAAGGACGAAGTTAATGAAGTGGTTGCTGACAAGAATAAAGGTAAGAGAATTTGATGGAAACAAGCAGTATGCATCGGAGATTTTGGCTATTTTGCTGCAGAGCAGCACGGTCAATCAGAAGAGATTAGGGCAATTGAACGGCGTGGACGCATTGTTACAAGCTGTAGCAATGTATAAATCGAAGGACCCTAAGACGCCAGATGAGGAGGAGATGGTTGAGAACTTGTTTGATGCCTTGTGTTGTTTGTTAATGCCTTTGGAGAATAAAGAGAAGTTTGTGAAATCTGAAGGAGTGGAATTGATGATCATTATAATGAATCAGAAGAAAATGTGCTATGGATCAGCTATAAGGGCGTTGGATTTTGCAATGACTAATTATCCTCCAGCATGTGAGAGGTTTGTGGATGTAATGGGGTTAAAGACTGCATTTCCTGCTTTCATGGGTAAGGCAAGTCAAGTTCTCTTCTACTTTAATTTTTGTTACATTTTACATTGATAGAATGATATAGATGATTCATGTAGTCGCCCGCAATTGATTTGTTGACCAATGTGATTATTTTCTTAGTTGAATGGATATAGAGGACTCATATAGTAGACCACAGCTGGTTTATGATTGAGATATAGTTGATTGTGTTTTGATTGATTGCTAATTTATAAAATTTTCTGAGCATAACAGATATAAATGATTCATACAGTGGATCCCAGTTAATTTGGAACTGAGATATAGTTTGATTGACTAAGTTGTTAATTTTTCAAAGATTGTCTCATAAACAACTCTTACGGTAGGATTAAATTTGTTGATGAATGGAGTAGGATGTTAATTATTCTTTTTTACAGATATGTTGTTAAAATGTTCGATGTCTAGATAAGGATTGTATTCCCCATCAAGTTGTTACTTAGGTAATAACTTGGCTATTTGTTACATGACAACAACTCTAGTATCATTTTTATTGTTGAAATAGCAAATTTTTTTAATGAGATATAGTAGTTAAAACATAACTATATCACAAGTTCACCCCAAATGGAAGAGTTTCCATTGCTTGATTTCAAATTTTCAACAAGCTCTTTAGGATGATTTGGTGTTATTTTTATGATTTCTTCTATTATTGACTCATATAACTTATTATGCTTAAATGTTTTATTATCAGCTACCTCTGAGCAAAAAGAACAAGAAACGCTACAAAGAAGAATTGGAAGAGCGTCTTGTATCACTTGTTGCTTCCTTATTTGGTAAGGAGGCTAGTTAACTGAGAACCTATCTGTGAAGACACAAGTATTTTGCTGTTCTTAGGGGTTGGGGGGAAGAAGAAAAAAAGTTACCTTATATTTGTATGTGACTGCATTTTTATATAAGATAGATAATTTTATTTATAATGGGAAAACCTCCCATATACCTTGGATGTAACTGCTTTAGTTTGCTGTTACAGGGGGAATCTTAAGAGGTTCTAGAAGGGATAGATTGTTAAGTAAGTTCGTGGAGAATGAGTGCGAAAAAATTGACAGGCTTATGGAGCTCTACATGAGGTGATTGTTCATGCAACATATATCTAAGTACCCTGCTCCATTTGCTTCCACTATTTGAAAAAAAGAAAACAAGAATGGTTCTCTTGAGGCTGATTGTTCTATTTTGTTACATTGTGCTGGTTTTAAATTTTTTATCCTTGGGGCTGTTGCAGATATTCCAATAGAGTAAAACTTGAGTCTGAACGGTTTGACCAGCTTGAACTTGATGATTTGGAGGTCTGTTTACTTCTTAGACTTTGCTTATTATGTCTTTCACTAGAGCCTTTTATTTTATATTGCCATAATGTTTAACATGTTTGTAGATGGATGAAGACGAGAAGTACAATAGGAAGTTAGAAGCTGGTCTTTATACTCTTCAGGTCAAAGATCTGTTGCATTTTAATTTTGTACTTATCTCTTGTACGGGCATATTACCACTTCAGATCTCTGGCATTCTTATTGTCGTTTCTTTTTCTCTCTGATCCTGCAGTTGATAGCTGTTATTCTGGGTCATCTTTGGACGTCTGAGTAAGTTCTGAAACCTGACATACTTTTCCCTTCAGGTTGGATAGATCTAGTTCCTCCCGCTTAATTGTTCTTTTTAATGCAGACATCCTCGAATCAGAGCAAGGATTGACCTTTTGCTAAAGCAACAAAAGCTGACTAAGCAAGATGTAAAAGATATACTCCAGGTGTCTGCTCATGACTTCCTTTTTTTCTCTAGCAATACCCTCTTTTTGATTTTCTTGTGTTTGCTTTCAAGTTAGTTATATTATTATACAGCAAATTTTCCTGGATTCTTTTACTTATCCAAAAAAAGAGTGAAAATTCTTGGATACATTTGGAGACGAGGTTAACTTGCAAGAAACAATAGCTTTAGGACTTGTAGCAAATCAGAGCAAAATCCAGTTTTTGCAACATGTTATTTGCATTGACCTTTGTATCTTTCACTTTGGATTTAGTTCAATGAATGCAAATTGTTTCTTGACATGCTTGGATTATTGGAATATAACTTCGGTATTGTGGTGTGGTAATATCTGAAGATAGATCTAGAAGGAAGAACTCCTTGAGGCCTTTCCTTGTCCATCTTCATGAATTGCCTGTGTTGATCTTTAATGAAATTCATACAAGTTTTATGTGAAGCTGTTTTCCTTCCTATTATACGGTTCACTTTTTCGTCAGTGGGCCTAGTCTTTCCTTTATTCTGAAGAATACTAGATAAAGTCTGTTATGTTATTGAAGTTTATACTTGCACCGCAGGAATATCATGACAACATAGGCGATCTGGAAGGGCCAGAAGAGAAGGAGAGGGGACAATCAAAGATTCAAAGGTTCATATCGTCCTTTTGACCATAATACAGTTGAAAAAGCACAGGTGATTTCATTGGAATGATGTGTAAACTCTGGCTATTTTGAAAGTATTAAGATGATGTCCTCAGCTGGTCATGTCACTGTATTCTTTGATGTAATGTGTAAGAGCTCATAGCTACCACCTGTTATTGATGAGGGTTGACAGTTTTGACTGAAAATCTGTTAGTACTGAATGCGATTCAGTGTAATTTGCAACACTTCAATTAATAGTTTTACCCAGTGTAAGTGTAGTGCTTTGTGGAGCATGTTATGTGAGCTTTCACCATCCCAAACCTGGCACTTTGGATGGTTATGCTATTCAGTATTCTCTTTAGAAAATGCTTTCAGTAATGAGCTTTGCTTACTGCTTAATGGTGAATGACTATTACAAAATGCTCATTTCCATAATGAAGTTTGTTGCTAATTTTACTAACTTGTACCATTCATGTGAACCACAAAGATTGCAATTGAAAAAATCAGACGGGAAGGAAGCTTTAGAACTATGAATTGATGTTTTTGAATAAAATGTATGACTGAAATACTGTGTCTTGGGCTCTGTGCAGTTCAGTATTTGCTTAGCAATTTATCAAATGCGAGAGCAAACTTGATCAATTTTTAGTCTGAGTTTAGTAATATTTGAAATCCTGTATTCTTTATCAGCTTTGATACAAAGAGCAACGTCAAACCAGAATGAACGTTAACAGACAAAAAAACCTTCAAGATGTTGTGTATATTACCCAGACTCTGAATCCTTGGGATCGTTTGGTTGGGAATATGGTGGGATAAGTAATCCCAAACATGACAACCAAACAAGAAACAAAATTTTTATTCCATCACTATTTATTTTTATCCCTCACACCAAACAAAATGTTGAATCTGTCTTAAAATGATAAACTAGAATGAACGTTAACAGACGAAAGACTGGTTAGTAAGAACATATTTGAACCAGTTAAGCAAGAATGCACTCTTATTTCATCAGCTTTTCTGATTTCTCATGAGATGTCAATGTATAAATGTCTCCGAAGAGATGTTCAAGGATATGACAACACAAACTACCAGAAGCTCGACCTATTTTGGCTGAAAAGGGAAATATAAATTGTGAGATAAACAAATGACAACTGCAAACCAAAAGCTTGGTTAACTCCATCAATAGGATAGCTGCAAACTGAAAGTATACCACAGAATATTCTATCCCCGTTCTAAAATTGCATGATCTATGCACATTAAGAGAACTTCTCTTCATTCTATAACTGCATCTATATGTAACAAATCCTATCTATGCACATTACGAAAACAAAGTCTCAAAAAGTTGTAGCATTTCTACAAGAAAATGCCCTTCCGATCTTGTATGTTGTATATGTATGCACTCTTCAAGATAAACCTACCTGATATGAACACTTTCAGCAGATGACTCATCCTTCAAATGAAAAGCATCAAGCTGCTTGCACAAGATAAACATAGGATCTAGGTTTGGTATCTCTGTCAGTGGCCGAATATCCCAAACCCGCATGACATCTACATATCTTGAGGTCTCCATAATAGTCTCAAGAGTCAGAACAATATGAAGTATCCCATCGACAGGGCAGAGCTCAGTGAGTTGATTAGACACCCCACTTGGCACAGTAATATGTTCAGTGTGAGGCCATTGCGAATCACTAGAAAGCTTCATCAATACGGAAATTGCTTTCTTACGAATTTCTATGCTTTTAATTTTCTCCATTGCTTTCCAAAATTTATCATCAACACTTACCTGTAATGAAACAGATGAAGCTTCAATTAGTCCTGTAACACAGCTGGGAGAAAGAACAACTGACAGAGATCAAACACAACCTTGGATCAATTTAATTTTTATGAAAGTTCTTGAAGCATCTACGTCGCTTTCCCACAACATTTTAACCATAAATAAAACACACTGACAACCAACATTCACATAATCTCCCCTGACCAGGGTTCATTCTCTGGTCTAATCAAATGACATCTTCATAATTAGGATGGAAGGAGCACTAATAATGCCATAAACCGTATGATGCTATAACAAACAAAAAGAAATTATTAGTTAACTCGTTGTAAGTACTCAATCTGTCTTCATTTAGAGAAATGCATTGCCTTCACTGGTCTTTATCTATTACCTTAGCTCTAGTCCCCATGGAGTGACATTTTGTTAAAAGAATTTACAAAAAGTAAGTAGCCGTTTGGCCATGCGATACCATATCACGATATGAAATCGTGAGATGGAATCATGCGATTTCACGCTGATTCCATCTCATGATTTCATATCATGATTTGGGTTTTTTTTAAATACAAAAATTAACCCACAAGTTTATATTTTGTTAAAACAACCCCACATACTAGCCATTTATTTCATTGTAAATAAAATTTATAATCATATCATTACTTTTTAAAATTTATTATTCTCCCCAACAAAAAATTTATTATAACTTTAAATCAATTCCTACTTTATCATTTATATTCATCAAATTTATTTGTCAACCAAATTTATTACTACTACTTTAATGTTTAATAAAAAAATAATTATTCATCTATATTGAGTGAACAAGACTGACCACAATGGCTTTGTAATAATTTATTATGCGATTTTATAAATTATTGTTTATTTGGTAAGATTGAATAGACAATTGGGACTATTTTAGTAGTTTTACAACTTATGGAATTCTTATGTTTATTAGAAAATATACAACACAAAAACTTCAAATCGCATGTCCAAACAAAACTTCAATTCCATCTCAAGATTTCGTATCATGCTTTCATAACGCTTGGCCAAACGGGCCCTAAAAGGCCTACTACCTCCACCACAATTTATATTGCATTGTTTATACAGTTTCCATTATTCCAGTGATAATTTACATCCAATAATGTTGGACACTATTCCAGTGATAACTTATTTTATACAGTTTCCACAAAGTTTTAAGAATGTAAATCCATTTTACTAATCAAGTCTAAAATTGATTCATTTTTTTGTCTATTAAACTAACTTCCATTGAGATATTTCTCTATCAAATTTTCAAACATCACTTAATATTTTTTCTACTCTTATTTATGAATTTATAAACAGGAGTCAATAACATCTTAAATTGTGTGTCACATGGAGAGTCCAGCCTAGTAGTTGCAACTTCACTCTACATTACTTGGGTTTAGGGTTCTATTCCTAATCAAGACTTTTTCTTCTGCCTTTTCTGCCCCACTACTCATCCTCACGGGCCTACCCACCCTAGAAAATTATATATAAAAGAAAAAAACTTCATACCCCATCGAACGATGGCACATCAAATGTGATTTAGTATATACTCATTCCCTGAGCGAAATTCTGTATAAAGTGAGATTAGGAAAGTGGCACCTGATAGGAAAACTTGCTTTAACATATCCAAAGAAAATGAGTAACAATACATTTTTAATGAATATAAAGTAGGTAGAAAGGTTTTATCAAAATAAAATAAAATAAAGTAGGTAGAAAGGCATTGCCAGTTGATTTAGGAGAATATGCTTTAGAAACTCAGAGAGCATACCTTCCACCTTGTTCCTTCAAAAAGTACTGAATAAAGGCGTATTTTAATGTCAAGGAGGTCAATATCTACCAAGGCAGCTGCCATAGATTTCACCAAGTCCTTGTCATTCTGAGCATCATGGAAGCAGCCCCTAACTCTGGCATCATGTACAAGTATCTTCCAAACAGAACCACTGCTTTTTAATGTTGCTTCATTGCCAAATATCCAGAGGCAGTGCCTGCAAGAAGCAAGCTTTCTTACAGAACACCACAGACAATCCCCTAGAGAATGGAAAGTTACACAGTATCTTGAAAAAACAGTAATACCTTGCTCTAGTCAATGCTACATTAACTCTTTGACTGTTAGAAAGGAAACCAATTGATCTGTTAGCATTGGAGCGTACTGCTGAGATTATTATTACATCCTTCTCACCTCCTTGAAAACCATCGACAGATCGTACATCCACAGAGAATTCACTCTCATCATCGGTGCTATACTTAGTTCCGAGGTTCTCTTTAATTTCAGCAATTTGAGCATTGTAGGGTGATATGATACCAATACTGATCTTTTTTCCTGAGGAAGTGAATCCTGTAACAGGAAATAAAATCAGAAAATCCGTAATTTAGCAAATGATATAATGTGCATCTTCACTTGATAATGCCATTAAATCAATCTTAGTGTACCTTTGAAGAGGTTGGCAACTACCTCACAAACCACCGCTACTTCTACCATGTTCCGGATGCTATGCCCATCAACGACTTCCTCATTTCCACATGCTACATTGATAAAAGAATAAGCACCATAAATTTCACCTTGAAGGAAATGCTTCAGATATCCTGTACTTCTGACATTTGGAGCATCTATAATCTGTTTCTGGTAGAATTCCCTGTTCGGAAATGAGCTTATTGACGGGTGCATCCTATACTGAAGATTAAGAAGGTATTTCTTGAATCGCAGAAGTGCCAGCCTCTCAAACAAGCTCCGCCCAAACTTGGCCTCTTCACAAACCTAATTAAAAAAGAACAACTTACTTTCTAACTGTGCAGAATTTTATAATTAGGTACCATTTAAAGTAGCACATGACAACCTTGCTTTTAACCATGGCAGGCAGTTGCCACTCGTCTCCTATGAATATAGCATGACGGAGACCAGGAATCTGTAAGGGGATAGTTGACTCGCATTCTTTAAGCTGAGCGGCTTCATCAATAACAAGCAATTCAGCCTCTGTCTCATGCAATTTGAAGGAGCTTGAAGCAGTACAGAAAAGCAGGCATGCATTTTTCAAAATTTGATTTTTAATTGAAAACTTGTCTTCAGGTTCAAAAAAGCTGTTAGGAAGGGATTTGAGTATCTTAAGGCACTCTTGTTTGACCAATTCTACATCAGAAGAGCTGCCAGTCACTCGTCTCTCTATTTCTTTGTTTCTAACAAAGACTTCTTTTAAACTTCTACCATTAAAGGTAAAACTTTGCAATAAACTACTAAGTGAATGAAGTAAGTTTACAGCTCTGATCATGTCTCTTGCCACCACCACAGACAGTAGTGAAGTTGGCAAGTGCATGACAAAGTTAACAACATAGAAAGTAAAAGCCTCCAGTTTGCAATTTAATTTGCTTGTCACAAAGTCATCAAAATTTAACCTTGCTTTAGTTTGATGAGAATCATTACTCCCCTTTCTCGGAACAGACCTTGAATGTTTCTTGTTCCGACAAAATCCTCTGCCAAGTTGACTTTCATCATTCAATTTTATTGTTTTGGCAATTACTTGTCCAAGTCTCTTGTTCCACTCGTCTTTGACGCCTTGAGCATACAACCTCTGTGTTTTGTCCCCCTTGTTTTTCAGGCTTTCTTTGCGAAGAACTGCATTCCCTGAATCACTATCATAGTTAGCATTATTATCATATTTCTGATAAAGTTCGGTATCAGCATCTTCCTCTTGATCATTTATGGAATAGAGCTGGTACAACAGTTCAGTGTCTTCAAGTAATGTTATCATATACTGCAATGAGTATTTCCAGCCAGATGCAGGAGTAAAGCACCTTGCTAGAACTTCAGCACGATAATCAAGAAAAATATGAAGTAACTCATCTTGGCTATCAATTTTCATTCGTTTCCTGTTTCCAAACAAAACTATATCTCCTACACCATAAGTCAAAAATTCACATGATTCCACCACAAGCTTCAAGGCTCGTCTAGATACTTCTAAGACTGCAATATTAGTTGGAGCACAAGTTACTGTTCTACAATTGAGACTCAGAAGTAAAAACAACAATGCACTAACAGTCTTCGTTTTCCCCGTTCCAGGAGGACCCCAGATTAGCTTCATCGTGTTCTCGTGATGGCAATACTTTGTTGCGAGACAGTTCAGAACTGCTTCATGTTGAGAATCATTAAGATTGATTAACCAATTAGATGCAAGGATCTTTGATCTGCAAACTCGATACACTTCCCCTTGCAAACAGACATTACACTTCTCCTTACCCTACAAAAGCAATAGAAGAAGTCAAATATTTCATGTTATGATATACAAGTAACAACTTGAAGAACTTGGTGATAGAAGGTCATCTAATAGTGACGTCAAAATTCATAAGGAAATATGAAGATGTATCATTTTGGTAAGACTGTTTAAGCAGAATAACAAATGAGAAAAATATGAAGCTTACAGTCACATCAGAATCAGGTTCCAGTATTTTCTGAATAACTTTGGAGTTTTGCCTTTCCAGCCCCAAGTCCAATGAATTCCAAATGCGTGTATTTGTTGTCGTATTTATAAGAGAGACCAAGAACAAAGAGTCCCTCATATGATTTTCCCTAATGCCCTGTTCCACCAAAAAGGGTCTCGATGAGAAGACCTGGATCTTGATATAATCTTTCTCATACGTCGCTCGTTGAACCAGAGCCATTATGTAGGACATTGTGGGTCTGTTTAGATCATCGACACATGTTGGTCTTACATCTGTAATGGCAAAGAGATCCCCCGTCTCAGGTTCATATGATCTGCCATCACCACTACTCTCTTTCCTTTCCATCTCAATAATGTATAAGCATTTATCAGATGGCTTTTTACTCTCCACTTCCTGAATAGACAATATTTTGCATATAGATGCACTTGCCACTTTATCGAAGCTAGAAGACAAATCAGCATGTGTTTCCTCTAAAAGAGGGAAGACGAATGACTTCATATACAAAGTGATGGACTGAAATGTTGAAGGGATGTTCTTCACCTACAGGATAACTCAAGATCATATGACCAGAATATACTTAAGATAGAGATCCAAAACAAATACGCTCAAACATCATGAAAGATAATGGACATTTTGTTTTTGCCTTGACATAAAATATTATGAAATCTTCATCATCTACCTTCGATGTGCAAAACTAATAACATCAGTTATACTGGCAATGCTACCCCAATCCTGTATTGATAGACAGGTTTTAATTTCATCAAAAGCAACCCATTGTCCATATTCATGACTAACAAGTAGTATAAGTATAAGATACAAAAAAATGTTGATAATCCACATTTCATATGCCTAGTCTCATAGCTACTCTTTGCATCAATATCAATCTTAAAAAGTTGCACACAACCCAACTTGTGAAAAATAAAAGGACACCTACCCAGTCTAACAAACAGCCACATTACAAGTAGTCAAGTATCATGTTACACTTATGAACCATAGTGGATGCAATGGTAATCCACACCTACTTAAGATCTGGATAATTCTAAGTAAAGAGTAAAAGCCCTGGTAACAAATGCCACCAAATGAAACAGCCAAGGGATAAACCATAGAATCAATACTACAAAAACCAAACACACACAAAATAAGACAAGACAAAAATAGCAGTAAAACAAACCTTGTCCTTGTAAAGGTCTTTGCTAAGGACATCCTTAAAAGACCAAGAAAAGATAACGTCTATAAGTGTCTTTTCGAGAAGAATGGCTTCACCATCATCGTCAGTTTCCATTTCAGTCATATTCTGCAAAACCCTATTGCATGATCACAATTCACAGCATATAAATCAAACAAGAAACATCCTAAGCATATGCAAACCATTTTTGTATCACATTCTACAAAACCCCATTTCAATTTTTTTCTTTTTCTTGCAAAACCCAATTTCAAATTATTATTTTGCTTCTTTTTCTTGCAAAACCCCATTACATTTTTTACTTTCTTTTTCTTGCAAAACCCAATTTCAGTGCTTTTCTTGTTCTTGCAAGACCCCATTGTATGATCATAATTTATAAATCAAACTACAATATAGTAAAATAGACAAAGACATAGAGAGACGAAGTAGTTAACTGTAAAACTCGAAGGATAACTGCTGCGTCGAATAGGGGTTTAGCAGTGATTCTTGTTCTTGGAAGAAAGGAAACCCCTTTGACAGAAAAGAGGCCAACACACAAATTATATAAAGTTTTTTTATTTTTGGCCTTTTGGTTAAAATGCAAACTAGTCCTTAATATTTTACCACAATTGCTATTTTGTAGTCAAACTAATGTCAGGTCTTGTTAATTACGTAGTTGCAATATAATTTAGAATCTCAAATTCAAAGTAAGAATTTACTTATATTTTCTTAGATATAATACTTCATCTATAAATTTATATTTAATATAAATATTATTATTTTGAAATTAGTAAGAAAAAATACATACTCTATGTAATTAAATTATTCGTACTACGTGGAACGATTATATTAATGTAACACCCCGCTCGTTTGAACATCAGATTAACTCATACTTTTTGGGATAAGACTAAGAGCTTAATGTGCTAGGAAATATGTTTTACGAGGTATTTCAATTGAACGATGGTTGTATGTTATGTTTTGAAGTCAAGCTAAAATAAATATTGGAAAAAGTTATTGTAACTTTCCTTTAAAAAAAAAAGGAATTCTCTTAAATTTTGGGTAAAATGTGTTGTGGGTTTTCTCCCATATGTAAGGAATTAGTGGGGCCCCAACATATCAAATCGAAAATTTACGAGTCTAGTTTCTAACACACTAAATTGTTGACCCATATAACTTCAGAATAGAGAGATATTCATGTTTTTGTAAGACTGCGCAAACATGTACGTCAAGGTGGACCCTTAGCCCCTATGTCGGTTTAGCTTTATAAAAGTTGTTTGAGCTTCGTTTTAACTCAGAAAAATCAACAAAAAATCATACAAAATCAGAAGGAAAGTCCCTTAATTCTCCATGAATATTGGTTCTTTCAATTCGGATTTTTAACTGAAGTTGATCGACATAATGAGTCTATTGTTTTAGTGTAATTTTCCCCATCGATTTTGTGGTGTATCTTCATGGGTGTTGTGGCAGCGAGATTAGTAGGTGTGTTTTTTTTATCCCAAGAGTATTTATTCTTATTCCTCACACCAAACGACGACTCTAAGAAAGAGGATGATAGGGCTAGACATTATTTAAAATAATATGCCTAAATTATTCTTTCTCATTCATCGTTCAACTAATTGTTAATTGGGTCTGGGTCCAAATCAATCTATGTAAAAACTTTCCAGTTATGTTGCTTCTTCTCGATCTAATGACTAATTATGTGATATCTGTGTAATCAATATTGAACCGATACTAATTCATAATAATATCTAAATTGATATAAACCACTTTAACTTTGAAAATGAGTCAAAATAATTTTCAAAAACGAAAAAGCAAATGAAAAATCAATTGTATTTTGCTTGAAATTATTTAGGAAATATGGAGGGAAATCATTGTAGCTCTTGATTGACCACATAAATTGTAATTTATTTATAAGAGTTTGATATTCCACCTTATAATTTCCTTCTCCGATCTCCATTTAAAAGAGATGGAAATCCCCCTCTCGTTTTTTTTTTTCATAAATAAGAGCTAAATTGCGAGCCTGCCATTTATTTACTTTGTAGAATCCGTTGACATTGTCCCCTTCCTTTTGTTGTCCACTTTGTTTTTTATTTGAGAATTTTTTGGTGCTTAATTGTTTTTTAAGTTGAGATCACGTGTTACTGATTTCTGATTAGCTAGTGTGATCATTTAGTAGTATATACTCAGATTTTTCTATAATAATTTTTTTAAAAAATAATATCTTAATAATTATATTTTTTTGTGGAATTGATTTTTCATATAATTTATATATTTTCTATGTAACAATACTTCGTTGTAACAAAAAAATTTATCATGACAAACGATGATATTATTAAGTAGATTTGATTGTACTTGATATTGTCGTATAAAGGTTTGAAATAGCTCACCCAAAAGTTATTTGAATTGGGATGAATTGTGTTAGAATTGGAAAAATTATGAGTTAAAATTCGTAACTCTTACACACATATATAATAATTATGAGTTGTGTAAACAATTTAAATATGTTATACTTTTTCATGAAAATTAATTTGTATAACTAGTTTACTTTTGCCTTTTAGTGTGAGGTATAAAATATAATTATCTCAAATATTTGATTGGAGATATTAGATAGTCCTGTGATTATTTATCCAATAATTTTTACCATAATGATAAGATAAGTTATTTCATTTACATAATAAAATAACTTATTCAAAATAATTAATCTCGTAATAATTTATTCTCATTCAAACAATCCCTAATAGACTAATGAAAGGGCTCAAGTCAATTTAAAGGATAATTCAATTCACAGTGCTTTTCACATTCATGCAGTAGCCCGTATGAGAGTGGACCTCATCGTTAAGGTGCAAACATTGGAAACTGCTGGCTAAAGATTCTGCGTACGCGACTAACAATATGAATGAATCCTGTTATAAATAAATTGATATAAATATTTTATTTTAATGTGAACTTTAGAAATTATGATTCTACCGATCAATTCCGCGACATATAAGTTCAAATAGACAAAATCATAAATTCAAATTCATTTACGTAAATAGACAACTATGCGTTTTACCTATTCTTATTTTGTATTTATTGTAAAATTTTATTCACCTAATTAAATTTATAATTTCCAAGACATCTTTTCCATTCATTCAAAATAAAAATAACTACTACAATGAAAAGAATTATAAAAATTTACAAGTTGGAAATGTGAAAGGGAAAAGAAAGAAACAAATATCATTAAATTTGTCAAAAAAAATTGGAAAATCAAATCAAAACCATACTAAACAATTCCAAATTTTGCACTTTTTCTAGTTCTAGAAGAAGGGGTCTAAAATTGTAGAAATTGCATCCAATCACATTCACTTTCCTATATTATAATTGTGGGAACACAAATACAAAGTCAAAATCTCATTTGTGCAGTCTTGAGAAACAAGACACCATCAATGTAGAGAGATCTTGAACAAGTCAATATAAACCCCACCTCAACACAAAGCAAAGTATCAATTCTCTCATTTCTCATACTTTCTCTCAAAACCCAAATCGGAAAAAACCATGGCCGGAGTTGAATTCCTCCCCAAAGAATATGGATATGTAATTCTTGCTCTTGCTGCCTACTGCTTCCTCAACTTCTGGATGTCCTTTCAAGTCGGCAAAGCCCGCAAACAGTACGGTTTTGTCTAAATCTCTGTTTATTTCTTGATTTTGCCTAATTTTACAAAACCCCTTTTGTGACTTTGAAGCTAAAGATTTGTCTTTTTTTTTTTTTTTAGATTTATCCCTAACCCCTTTTGTGATTTGAAGCTAAAGATTTTTTTTTTTGCAAGATTTATCCCAACCCCTTTTGTGATTTGAAGCTAGAGATACTGATTAATGATGGAAAACTTAACAGGTACAAGGTTTCTTATCCAACAATGTATGCTACTGAAGCTGAAAACAAGAATGCTAAGTCCTTTAACTGTGTTCAGGTATGCTATCTTCTGTTTAGAGGTAATGACATAGTTTATTGTTTGGTAATTTATAGTTTAGGAAATGATATGGATTTGCTGTTATGTTGGTGTTTTGATTGCAGAGAGGTCATCAGAATTCATTAGAAATGATGCCAATGTTTTTCATGCTGATGATTGTTGGAGGAATTAGGCACCCCTTGATTTGTGCATCTCTTGGAGCTGTTTATATTGTATCTCGCTATTTCTACTTCACTGGTTATTCCACTGGCGATCCCCAAAATCGTCTTACTCTTGGGTTAGTCTCTCGTCCAGACTCCAGTCTTCCTTGAATGCGGATTTTCATTTAGATTGAATGTTACTAACAATTTGAGTATCCAAAAATGTCGAAGAAGGAAAAGAAAAACTGCTTTTTAGTTTTGCTCTGTATGAACCTTTTGGCTAGTGAAGTGAGTCTTTTACTTGCTCTTGCCTAATGCCCTGACTAAGAAACATTAATTCAATTATTCTTGTTATGATGGTGGGGTAAAATTTATCCAGGTCAATGAATGGAAGTCAAGTGTATTTCATACATGCATTTGTCACTTTCATGGTTAATTTTTAACTGTTACAGGCCGTTTGGTTTAAGGGATTTGGTGGATCATCCCCGTATAAAATTTTAGGATTAAATTTATCTCGTGTTTGGTTGGAGACCTTCCATATAGATGGTGGGATCCATTATCCAAGCTATATTCTTGGTTTTAATCCTATAATCCTTGGATATCCTCGTTTTGAATGAGACGACCCCTTCAGGTTAAATGTCTTTGGTTTGATATAAACATGGAGGCGATTAAGTATTTATCTGGTTACGGCCTACGGGGGATTAGAATGGAAAAGTTCATGAAATGGTGTGTAATGTTTTGAATGCTAATTATTATGGTTTTACTTCTGTGCAGGAAATACAATTTCTTGGCAATTATGGGACTGTTGATTTGCGCAATATCTTGTGGAGTTAATTTCCTTATGTCATGAATAATAGTCTCAAATAGAGCAACCTCCTTGTAATTCCCTTTATTTCCAGTATGGGATGATGTCTTTTTTATGTCTATTTTGTCATTAATATGAATTAAATTGGTACTTTCTGTATCAAGTTACCTCATCTGCATACTGTTTTCAGTGTTTGCCATTTTTAGTTGCAGTGATTTTATTATGATTTGGAAGGAAATTGACATGGCTCAAGAATAGTGTCATATAACTTCATGGTTGAAATTGTTTGATCTTAACTAGGTCTTGTTCCGTCTTAGTAAATATCACAAAGTGTTTGAATTACGTGACATCTCATATAGGGAACACATTTTATTAGGTATTTTAGGCACGTAACGTGCATCTACACATTTTATTAGGTATTTTAGGCACCTAACATGCTCTTTGATGCTCGAGCTTAATTCTTTTTCATGCAGAGTATATGTATTAATGTTGGTTCAAGAAATAAATAATGGCATGTTTGGATTACTTCAATCCTGAGGTTGGTTTAGTAAAGACTGTAGTTGGGATAACTCACCCTATAGCAGCTTTGCATAGGTTTTAATAACTTGTGCCCCTACAGCTCTTGTATTGCACAAACATCCAGTGTTACCGTGAAGTAAAAAAGTTCGGGTGAGGGTGTTCAAAATTTAATATACATGTACAAAAAGTAACATTTGACCTATGTATATAGTATTAATTTCGGCAAATATCATTCAACTAACCACCTTTCGGCATACACTCAGCCTACCTATCGACAAACTTAAATATATGTTCACATAGGCACCAGAGAAGTCAGCAGAACATGCCATAATGTTTAGATCAATTGTTCTTCTGAACTTCTGCTCCAAGAGAGTTTTTGGCACAGTAGAGCTAGAATGTAGAAAGTGGGTTAAGTCAAATTCAATAATTTTGATTCAAATTTTGTATTTATCTTAAGAAATTCATTTCTGAATAATAACTCAAAAGGACACTAATTCATAAGCTACAAATTTTAGCTCGAGATTTTTGGGACAAAGTCATTGGGGAGGGGGTGGGGGGGCGGTTTGAGCATTTCAGTTAGTGGTTCAAACAAATTAGAAAAATTCCAAATTTATATTGGGAATTCCAACTTCCAAAAAAAAGAAAGGACTAGGAGGCTGCTAATTTATGATTTTAAACTTCTTTTCGATGTTGTCTTGACTTAAAAATAAGTATTACTATTACATTATTATTATTTTACTCAAACACGGTATTTACTTAAAAATATTTAAAATAAGTCAATTCAAAGGGGTTCTTTGAGATTTGATGGTTGTTTATTTTCTATTCTCACTAGAAAGTTACCTTAGTCAAACAGTAAAATTTAAAAACCAGTCAAAGCCCTGATAGTGGGGGAGCCTTTATTTCTTTCAAAGCATCCTTCCTAGGTCTTAACATTGGCACACAAATTACTACCATTTTGACTATAACGAACTTTTAGATAAAAAAAATATGGAAAATAGTCGAATATGTTTTTAAATGATGTGAAGTTGAATAAAAATGTCACCCGATAATAGTTTGGTCTAAAAATATTTTTGTCCAATAATATTTTAATTAAAAAATATCCATACTATTAATCATTTTGATCCAAAAATGACATAAAAAGTAGAATCTTTTTCACTATAAAAAGTGTAAATATTTTTCACTTATTATACAAAAGACATGACTTAAAAAGTAGAAATTACCAGATCTGCTCTGGTATATTTTTCTATGCTTCAGCAAACACCACTAGCTACAAAAGCATACATACTTGTAAAGCTATAAGAGATGAAATGAAATGTTATTACTCACTAGGTTTTATATTGTTTGATCCATGTTGATATGACATAGTTCTTAAGAAAACTTTTATCAACACTGTATTTTACTAAATTAATTTTATTAATAATATTTTAAAATTCTAAATTTAACTATTACTACTATTTTTATGTAATTTAATATTTAATGATAGAAAGAAAAAAAAATATAATAGAGCTTTCTTGATTTTCTAAATTGGACGAGTAAAATAAAACATCTATATTCAATATAAAAGCCAAATAATATGAAACAGAGGGGGAGTACTTGAAATCAACTTTCATATTGCTGAAACTATGCTGAAATATAGAGTAATGAAAAGGGAAAAAAGTCTAAAATATATTTGAACTTTGAACGAAATTGCTGTAACAATATCGAACTTTGGAAAAGACCTTTTTACCCCCTGCACTATTTAATAGTGTATTTTAAAGGTATATATGTGTCCATATGGACATCATAAATATTGCATAATTATAAATAGTAACGTGTTCACGTGAGCACATATATATCTTTAAAATACACTATTAAATATTGCAGGGGTAAAAGGTCCTCCATAAAGTTTGATATCGTAACAACAATTTCGGCCAAAGTTGAAATATTTTTCAGATACTTTTTCCTAATAAAAATGATCAAATTTGCCCCAGTAATTTTAAATCATAATCACACTTTTTGACATTGACCCAAAACAAAGCTTCAACACAAAGTAATTTCAAATCATAATCAAAAAGGAATAAATTTGAACATTTTTTTCAAAAATTTTGAACACAAGACGTTCTTTTCTTTCTAAAAATAAGAATATAAGTGAATAAAAAATTAACGAAGGAATTAATTTCAAATAGAAGGTGAATTTGGTACCTTTGGCAACATGTTAAAATTTGCTTCCCATTATGGTAGGTTGGTTGAATTGTTGCCTTAATTACTCATTTGTCCTAGTGAAATCAATTTTCTCTATATTAAGGCATCACATTTTTTTAAAAAAATTGGTACAATAACAACACCAAAATTAATGTGACCCAAATGCCCTCACTGATCAAACGACCGTTGAAGGATTCCCTAATCCAAAAACTGGATCAAGATTCTCATCATTCCCCAAACATACTTCATAAAATAGCATAACAAAACAACATTTTTTGTTTTTATTCCTTGAAACAACATATAGGTGACAACATTAATTATTTTCTATTTTGAAAAAAATTAATAAAACCCCCTTTTAACGGCTCTATTGACAGACTGCCTCGCCCACCCCACCCCCCTTGCCCGCCTCAGTCAAAATTTGAAATGCCACTTCTGAATCTATTTCTATTACCCCATAAAGTTGCCATTTTTAATTGAGTGGTTTTCTTGAACTCTGAACCCCTTTTCCCCTTTTCCTCTTATCTTTTTCTCTTCTCCTGCCCGTTACAAATCTTTCATCTTCGTGTTGTTTTCTTTCTCACTGCAATTTTGAAAAATTTCAGTTCTTGGGAGAAAAAATGGGGAGTTGTTTGAGTAAGAAGAACACTTCTTGTTCTTCTTCTAAATCTACTTCTACTTCTACTGTTGCAGTTTCAAATACAAATCAAGAAATTGTTAAAAATAGTACCCAAGTGGAGAACAAGAAAGAGGTAGAAGGAGAAAGTGTGAAAAAAGAGATCTTTGTTATTAAACACAGGAAAAGCCATGAAGTGGATAGGAAGACTGAAGAAGAAAAGGGTATGGTTAAAAAGGGAATTGAAGTAGTTGAGACTGTGAAAAATGGTATTAGTAATAGCAATGGTGGGTTAGGGTTAGGCAAAGAGAATGGTATTGTTGTATCGGCTCCTGTGAGGACTTCAAGTTGTACTAAAGAAGAGGTTGATGCTATTTTGATACAATGTGGGAGGCTTAGCAGGAGTTCATCTACTGGAAAGACAGGGGTTTTGGGTTCTAGTGGATCTACTGATACTCCTCAAAGGAGTAGAAAGTACTCTGGTTCCAAGAGGAGTTTTGATTTTGAGAATGACAATGGTAATGAGGGGATGCAAGAAAATGTAGTGGATTGTGAGGATGATGGGGTTGTCGGGAATGGAGTTCGTCGCCATAGGCAACGCCAGCGTCAGCCTAGAACCCCTAATTCTTCTTCTCAGGGACGGAGGAGAACCCCGAGTAGGGAGAGAGACCAGGCGCAACAGCAGCAGCGGTCGGGGAGTAGTAGAGAAAGAGGCAGCAGTGGAGGAGGGGGTAGAAGGGTGAGCAGATCTCCTGGTAGAAGATCTGACTCACCAATTACTACTACCACAAATGGTGGTAATGTGGCTTCTGCTAATGCTAATGGAAATAATGGTGGTAGGCCAGGGAAGATGGTATCTGTACCTGCTACTGTTTCATCTATGGTGATGGATAAGAGCATTGATGCTGGTGGAACTGACAATATATCTGCTGCTGCTGTTAAGAGGATTCAAGTGAAGAGAAATGCAGGTGGCGACGGACCAAGAACTGCTGCATCTCCGCGTGCCCGGTCACCAGCAAGGGTGAATGCAAAGGTGTTGAATGAGAGAGATAACAATGTTCATTCCAACCAAAATCAACAGCAGCCCATGTCCCTTAGCCGTAGCAATTCAAGGAAACACGAGCAATCTCCCTACAGAAGAAATCCTCTCAGTGAGATTGACACCAATGTTGTCTTGGAGCAGATGCCCGTGCCAGGACTGAAGGTCCCTTCCCAGGTTGGCTCCTTTTATTAGTTTGTAGACTTCTTTAGAAAAAAACTCATGTTTTAGTTTTTGCTTATTTATCATAGATTGGCTGATAATTGCTTGTGCTAGCAAACCTTTGATGCAATGAATTTTAGTTTTGTAGGTCTGGTGTAGGTATAAGTGTGAAATTAGAGAATGGAAACTGATGTTAGTCTTGTTAGAATTTTGTATATCTATGTAGGAATAAATGTGAAATTTAAAGAACCATATTTTCCTTGGAAGATGAATAATTTACTTGAAATAGACCTCTATAGACTAATGAGAGTGGAGTATTCATTGGCCCCGATTAGTATGGGATTTTGATCGATTTAGTATCAATATTGATGTGCTCTCTCTTTGCAGAAGTTGAATGCAGAAACTGTGAGCAATGGCAAAGTCAAGGAGCAGCAGCAGCATAATGTTGCAATGAATGTGATTGTTTCAGGATCCGAAAGCCATAAACCCCAGAGAAGCAGGTCTTTAAGGCTATCTAGAGACCTAGATATCAATCCTGAAGCTCTCTCAAATCCTCCTCAATCATATACTGCACTGTTGCTTGAGGACATCCAAAACTTCCATCAAAAGACTAATACCACCACCCCTGCATTTTCACTACCACCTTGTGTAACGAAAGCTTGCTCAATTGTTGATGCAGTTGCTGACCTGAACTCAACCACTAGCTCCAATCTGTCCAGTGCTTTCTCCGATGACAGGAGAAGAAACCCCACATCTGAGCAATTTAGTCAGAATGATAATGCTTCTTTCGATCCTCTAGGGAAGAAGAAGTTAGGGATCAAGGATCCCTTCATGGAGTCTGAAGTTGCTGTGAGTGATGACCTAATGGAGCCAAGCATACAGAAGTATGTAACTTTCAGAAGGGGAACTGATATGGAAGAACAAGAATCCTCAGGAAGCAACAGTGTTGTTGGTGGTCAGCAAAATTGGCTTTCCCCTTCCTCATGGGAACCAAATTCGGCTGATTCAACTGACTGTTGGCCTTCTTCAAAATCCTACAGTAGAGATGATAACAAGAGTCCTCTAGGCTTTCAAAGGCATGCAATATCTGAGATTGGCCATGACATGGAAGAAGGAAAAAGAAGAGTGAATGTGAAGAGGAGGGAATCTGACAACCAGCAAACAGGAATAGGCCGTGGCAGGGTTGGACTTAGAGGAGGGATTTCTATGCCTGCTTCTACTTAAAACATCGAAGAATTTGTTAAGATGTATGCAGTTTGTTTTAGAATAGAATTTTTAGTTGTGGTTGCACACTTTGCAGCCTTTTGTTTTCATTGAAGATTGTACGCTTTGCAACCTTTCGTTTTCGTTGAATGTTGTCTGCAAATGATTTACTTTTGAAGCAAATGTAATTCATCTACCGCCTACTCGTGGGATCTGTGTCACAGTTATTCTTTAAAGTGCTAAAATTGGAGCATCACTTTAATGCAGGGAACAAAAGCATACAAACAAACATGTGTAATAGTTAGTGTTTTGGATGCACCATTTCAAATTGACTTCAGAGATAGCAATTAGAATTTCCCTGCAAAAGATGAGAATATCATTTATCCTATAAAAGTCCCTTTCCTACACCTGATATGTATACAGCACACAGTTGGATTTTGGAACTGCCAGTGAGTTAATTCCAATTCGCTTATCATTCTTGATGGGGGTGTCAACCTTGAGCACTTCCATATAAGCTATTTGTTCTCTTTGGACAGGAGGAGGATGCCAACTATTCATCTAGTGTCACTTTTATACTTAACCATGTATATTGCAATAATCATAGCGATAGATGCTCTTATTATCTGCTTAGGCCACAGCCATGAAGGTCTCACCAAGATACAGGAATTAAGTAAACTAGGCAAAAGATTGAAGAAGTAAGAATTTATGTATGAAAGATAGAGGGAAAGTAATCAAATATTGAACCTCTTTGGAGTGCAAAAGTCATAGCAAAAAGCTCAAATAAAGTGATTGCACTTCACATTATATCAAGATTGAAATACTCATAGTAATTGTATTACCTTGTTCAGCAGAGAAGCCTCACAACACTAAAGTTGACCTATAGATCACGGGTTCGAACCATGGAATCAGTCACTCAGAGTAGGCTGCCTACATCACACCCCTTTGAGGTGCAGTCCCTCTTCGAACCTTTGTGCACCGAGCTTCCCTTTTTAATTATATTACCTTGTTCAGGAATTTCTTTTGGATACTGATAATTCTGCTCCTTTCACATCAAACCAGTAAGATCAAAAGAAGTAAAGAGGAAACAGATCACTTAATTATATCAATCCAAAATAGTATGAGTAAACAGTGTCAACAGATATTGAAAAAAAAATCTGTAAAAAAAGGAAGAAAAAATAATTATACAGAAAATAATTCCAAGACTGGACTATAACCTAAAACCAAACTGGCAATCACTATTCCTAATCCTGATAGCATTATTTGCAGACAAACTATCCACATCCAGCTTACACTTAACCAAAAAGTTCCACTTCATAAGCTTCAATTTCCCAATCTTGAGCTTCACTGGAACTTTTGCCCTGAGATTCAATGGAATACTTCCCCTCTGTTGATCCACCTGCAGTGCCTGCAACAATCCAGTAACATTCTGTGTTTGTCCTGATAAATCCAAACTAAGTAAAGTAGTATTCTGATGACCCTGATAAAATATTGGCAATGACCCTTCACAAAGCTGAACACCAGTATACCAAACACTCAATTGGCTACCACTTTCATAGTAAATCCCAATTTTCTTGTTGGGGTTTCTTGCAGTGATGTTAACATTAAAAGTAGCATATAATAAGCTCATGTCATTATTGAAATTGAACTGTGTGATTCTCATACTGTCAACAGAGTACTTTGGTATTTTTGGCTGGAAGACAAAGTAAAAAGCAGCAGATAAAGCAGCAATGATTATGATGATGAGCAACAACAGACAACATGTGCAACATAGACATCTTTTGCAAGAACAACATCTTCTCTTTGGTGGTTTCAATGGTGGATAATATGGGATTGTTCTTCTAAAAGGTGGTTCTTGCTGCTGCTGCTGCTTCTCAGGATCACCTTTTTCTGAACTGAAAGAACCCTTTGGCACTAAAGGGACAGAGGGTTTTTGTACTGGAAGTTCATGTTCTGGTTCAGGTACTGGATGAATTCTTTGTTGCTCTGCCATAGTATAAAAAATTGTGGAGTGGATGTAACAAAGAGTGTAGTACTTGGTTAATATATATAGAATCTTGAAAGAGTATAACTCTTTTTTTTTTCCTTTATGTATTTGGTATCCGAAACTTACTAATCTGAATTTGGCTCACACGTAAACGATGCAATTACCTGGAAAATAATTCACCCATAAGAAAATAAGTAGTCATACTTCTATTTATAATAGTGCAAAACCTATTTTAACTAGAATTTGGAAACCTTGTTCTAATATTATCTGACAACAAATTCTATTTAGACATGAATTAAAGAAACTTAACATAATTCTAAATCGTAAACCATTTAGATTAAAATATAATTAGTGTCATACGTCAAGATCTATATGTATAAATTATAATTATTGAAGTTTCCTTATTTTGACTTTTTTTTTTATAAAGAGAGGTTGATGTGTCCCCATCTAACATCTTAATTAAAAATTTGGTATTCTAATAGTACACACTTTGCTTTAATGAGTAGTAAATATTTGCTGACTGCTCATTGGGAAGAAAAAAGAGGGGAGGTGCAATTTTATGAGTCAAAAAGGTAACGCGTTAATGTTTTCCAAAGTCAGTGTTTGGTTTGTGTGGAAAGTTATTAAATGTGTTTTGGTAAGTGAACTACTGAAATTTATAAAGTCTAAATAGTTTGAATTTTGTTTTTCGAGTGCAACCCTACCCGGTGAACGCAATGCGACCGACATTTACAATATATTATAAAAGTGAAGGTAATATATGCGTATATTTTATTTTTTGTAAACCAATCACATTGAATATTGTTATTATCGTTATTGTAATATAATCAAAATATTCAATTAGGTTGCTAATAGAACTATATCCTCTCTAGCCCAATATAATTACATAGTTGGAGTGTGACACATCCATTAAAAAATATGTTTAAAGACATCAATCTAAAGGTAATTTGTTAATACTACCCTTTTGATTCTTCCAAACTCTTCTTAAAAGTAATGATAATTATTTGAGATTTAAAAATAGTTGAAACTTCCACTTAAAAGAAAAGTAATTTTATTAATAAAATAAAAAATTAATATATTCTAAAACTTTGAAAAATTCATATATTTTGAACCATAAAAAAATGTCAATAATATATTTTATTGGACCAGACGGAATAGTTTTTAACCTCAACGATAATACATTTGTTTTTTCTTTATGAACTAGATGTCTTGTACAAAAAGATAATTACGCAATTAGATCATTTCAAAAGTAATTGCATATATTCTGTATTATAATATTGATTTGACAATCTATAATACAATCAACTTCTTATAACATATCATAATTACATTATTAATATAAAATTTTCATTTTATTATAATCTATCAACTTTAAATCCTTTAAGAAATAAAATAAGGAACTCTGTTGAATAGGCAAATAGGTCAGTGTTACACATGTAGACGCTACCCAAAAAATAAAATAAATGAAAACTTTCGTTTAGTTATTTCTTCCACATTTGCTTTTCTTCTACTACTAGTTGTTATATGAAGAAGTCTTAGGCATCAAGAAAAATAAAGACGTTGAGCAACAAACAAAGTTTTTAGAAGCTTCCATAAAACTAGTACTCCTTCAATTTACATGTTGTTTGACCAGACGCGATATTTTTAGAAAAAATAAAAAACTTTTAAATTTATAATTTAAAACAAATTATAAATTAATAAATCAATAATTAAGGGTATATTATTCAGTTTTTTTTCTTTTAGAATTAAAATCAATAAATAATATTAAATTAATTCTAAAAATATATATATAAAATATCTAATATTACGAAAAAAAATCAAAGATTTACTTGCATTATAATTTTTGGACAAATAATTCTCCTCTCATAAAGCAATACCAAATCCTCTTTTGACTTTAAGGAGAAGGAGCGGCTGCCTATCCCTTTATTAGAGCCAACAAACCCAGTAGCCATCGGTTGTTGTATTTATTTAATCAGCAAAAATGTTAGGATTAGTTCAACCCTAGGTAGTTTACTACACTACAGAAATGTATTTATGCATATATAATCAAATAATTGAAATAGATCGATATATTAGGATCGAAAATAATTGTTTAGGTCGTATATATTTTCAGGGTGGAGATAGAAATCAAGATACAGGTTCAACTGTGTCTAGTAACCTTAGTCCAAATAGTGTATTTTTTTAATACTTGGAAATGGAGAACAACATATTTACTTCAGTATCTATCAAACAGACGTAAATAAAAAGAAAAGCTTGATTTGATTTCAGAATGATCACACTCTACAAGCTCAACCCAGTTTTTAAGAAGAAGAAATTGAACAGACATAAATAAAAAGAAAGATTACTAAAACTGCAATTTTAAAACTAAGTTTGTAGGCAACAAATACAATCAGCTTACTGGTCTTTTCCCACACCAAGGATCCACTGTGCAAGATGAGTCAAGTATGGTTCTGCTCGAGAGCCACTGCTTAATATCGGTCCCAGGCTATGAAGCTCAAACGAAAATTCCTTCTCAAATTTCCTGCAAAATGATTATAGTTAACTATGAGAGACACATATAAGAGAGGTTAAAAACCAAAAGTACAAATTCGTTATAACATACAGAACGGATTCTAATACTGTGACGTTTTCAGGAGCTAGCCTCAGCATCTGATATGGGGTCCTTAGTTTCAAGTTCTTATATTTTTCTTTACTGGGAGAATCATTAGACAATGTGTCATTGTCAGTAGTATCCAACGAGGAGGTAATCAGCCGTTGCATTGCAGCTGCATATTGCAGACAAATCAATTTCAACCTCTCCACTTTCTGCATTTAGAAAAATATTCATGAGAAAATCAGGACAGTAAAAATAGTTAGAACAACAAAATAACAAAATTGATCCCCTGAAGGAACAGACTCGAAACCTAAAACGTAATCTGGCAGTTGCTACAAATGTAGGTTCTTGAACATTGCAGAAGGGCTATCATCAGTATCATCTTTTGTGAAGATATTATAATTAGGAACAAAGTAACTGAAGGACACCAATAACCAGGACTGGAAATCATAACTAACCTTAAGAAGGGCTGGTGATAGAAGCACACATTCCCTCAAGCACTTATCAAGAAAAAAGTCATGGTATTGGATAACCTGCCCCAAAAATGAATCAAAGAATCAATGAGACAACACATCAAGTTGAAACAGAAGGACCACCCCAGCAAGAGTCTCTCCTATAATGTGTTTAGACACAAGATTTCTTTGTACATAATCATTTTACCTCGTCAATGCTTTTCGCTGTTTGAAGTCTACTGAGCATTACATGCCAGTTAGGTTCAAGCACCTGAAGATACAATAAAATACTGGTTCAATCTGACTAGCAATACACATCAAAACTTATACTGTCAACCCTCTTGCATATCAGCCAATAAAATATCAAAATTTTTACAGTCAGCCGTCTTTTATATCAGCCAATATAATTCATTCATTTGACCTTCTAACAAGAACAGCTGTCTTCACTAGTTTAATAGATGTACTAAAGAACATGTCTAATATAGCATTGATAATGAAGAAGAATCGTGAAAGAGAGGGATACATCAGTGATGGTATGGTGACAGTGATGAAAAGAACAGTGAGAAAAACTGGGAAACTCAAAGTATGGAACCAGAAATTAAAATAATAAAGGAAGAATAACATATCAAAAAAATACAAATAGAGAAGTAGGAAACTCAAAGCAATCAAGCAGAAATTAACATACCAAAGACAGGCAGACATAGCAAACTAACATAGGAATTGTAGTTCCCTGAGAAGGGGTGAAACTTGCCTCAAATGTCAAATAGTGTAGGAGACTATTTATGAACTTCAGCATATTGCGACATAACAAAGATGATACAGAAACTGTAGTTCCTTGCATGTCAAGCTTGCGGAGACCCTATAATAACAAAATAAGCAAAAATGCAAATCTATCAGAAGTCAAAAAGGAAAAGAGAAGCTACTTTACTACTATTAGTAAAAGTAACTGAAAGCTCATACCTGATGTACTTGCCATGCCCCAGAGAGTTGCCTATCAACATGCTTACAGTGAAATAGAAATCTGAAAATCAACTGATATTTTGTCAAGGCTTTCCGTGATATTACAAGAGATAAGGGCCATCTAACCTGAAACACAACAAATGCAACCAGGCTCAGGAGACAATAATATAATGACTCAGCAAAAATAATGCCACGACCTTTAATGTCAATCTCGCCAAAACAAAAAATCAAGAGAAGAAAACAAGATGCTCTCCCTCAGCGTTAGCTAAATATGGTTGTTGCTAGGTGGCACTCAATGAACAGATTAACATCATTGCACACAGCTACAAAAGAAAATGTAACGCAGAGATAAATAAGACAAGTATAACAGGAGGGGAAAGTGAGTATTTTACTCCCCAATTGATTCTCTTGACTTAGCTAAAAGTATAGACAAATTTCCTGCTAATTACTGTTAAAGAATGACAAAAATCCCACATTAGCGGTTAATGAGATGAGTGGACTCCTTATAAGGCTTGGGCAATCCTCCTCCCTTTGAGCTAGCTTTTGGGGTGTGAGTTAGGCCCAATACCTAACTTAACAACTTTTTTGAAATTGGCCAGGTATTGAACAGCAAAATTGCGGCAGACTGTTTTCTCTTACATAAGTTCTGGATCTATGATTGATATAGAAGACGTAAAGAACTGTTTTTATGCAATTTCTGTTCTTTCATCTCCCTTCTTTTTCTTTTTGTTGTGTCGAGCTGCGGTGTAATTTCCTTCAATTAGAAGAGAAATTAGAAGGCAAACCTTGTAATTCAAAGAAAAAGTTTCCAAGCCAGTAATGCTCAGTGGCTCCTCTAAATCATTGCTATCTGGAGCAGACCGGCTGATTTCAAGATCTTTCAATGTACTCAATCTTTTCAATAAAGTAGTCCTCTCCTGAGAAAAGATGGACCATTTTTTACATAAATGCAGCAGATTATCTCCATGTCTTGAAGGTTAAACAGGCCAAGGTAATAATAACTCACCACACAACATAATAAGTCCTCATGGCAAGGATCTGCACCAGCTGCAGTAGATCGCAAAGCAAGGTCTAGAAGAGACTACTCAGAAGAACGAAAAGAAGGTGACACCACATTATAAAGAGCTTCAAATGATTTCCCTATTTAGAGGAAGCAAAAAACTAAAGAAATATGTATAAACCTGTAGCTTCTCCACAGAGATCTCATCAGGCTTCTTCATGAGCTCCTCTTTAGCTGTATCCATGAAGTGCACTAAGAAATCACCCTGCATGGACAGTTGTAGTGAGTACGAATATAAATTTCTTAATGGAAACCAGCACCAGAACAATACTTTAACTTCCATCTACAGAGAGCACACATAAAGAAATAAAGAATGAAACCAAAGAAAAATTCAAAACCAGGTTCAGGATGACAGAGAAGCATACAATGATTCTAAATTTGCATTTTAATTGATGGATTTGCTTGTTTGGAACGGATAGGCATAAGAATGTCTAACATTTTCTTCTTCCTGCAACACATTTTGATGCCAGCTGCTAGGCAAAGAAATATCTTCTTTTACTAAAAGAAGATAATGCGAAGGGACTGACTAGTTAATAAAACGAAGTTATTGAAGCATTCCACTGCATGTAGCATTTAAATTCCAAGTTTACCAGGTATTTTCCCCATATCCAATTCCCAAACTGTCATAAACTTAGATATATAATTTGTTAATCGCTAGCTGGTACCTGATCAAGAAGAAGATAGTGCTTAATAGATTGCAGTTTACCCATGAGATCATACTGCCAAAGAATAGAAAGGTTTCATCAGAGAAAAGTTTCATGTAAAAGCACTTGCAGTAACAAATCAAGAAACATGGAAAAAAGCTGTCAAGAAATATCTTTCTTGCTTCAGCACACCTTGTTTTTAACAAGATTTAATAGTTCGCCACTGGCAAAATCATAAGCAGACTTGATGCACTCCAAATAGTGATGATTTGAGCCTGCACTTGTCAACTTTGACTTTTCTGCCACAGGGATCTAACAAAAACAATTTGGTCACAAGCCTCTGCTAATATTACTAATGGAATTGTAATGCAAAGAAAGATGGAATAGCTTTATTGGGTGAACATATAGCAGCAATGGGATCTTGTCAAAACCTGAATGCTATGTCCACACTCTCTCATGACATTTAAATATTTTCCAGTGATCAAAATTGTTTCCGCTGCATTTGCAAGGAAGCTAGGAATTTCATCTTTCAGGCTGTAACGTTGTTGCCAGTACTTGGCATCATAATCTTGAGTAAGACTCTCCTGTGGAAAACACAGTGAGACCAATGAGATGTCAGCAACTAAGTAAAAAAGTGTTACTGAAAAAGATGTACCTTCTGAAGAGACTTGTTCTCAGCAATAAAGAATTCACCATAAGGATCATCAATCACTCCTTCATACACCCACCTAAAATTTTAGGGTAGTTCACATTGAGAAACAACAGTAATTCACTATAAAAGAACGGGAAGTTCAACAGTCTGTCAAAAAACGAGAAAAAGCGACACACCTTAATACCTACAAAAGGCAGTTGATGAAAACCTAACATTTACTCTAGAAGACAAGAAAACAAGTACTTTACTTGTTTATTATCATGGGAATAGTATAAAGATTAAAAAAAAATGCATTACCAATTAAGCTGAAACTCATTGTTCAAGGAAACATACACTACTTTTTAATATGTGTGATAACTACATCAGCTGATATCCCAAGTAGACATTATTAGCATAGACACATCAAGATCAAATAGCAGATATAGGAAGCACTACTCCTTTAACCCTGGCGATTTATGTATCACCAACTTCTTTTACATTTAACAAAAAGTAGAAACATGTTATTTTAGGACAAATCAATATTTGATTAGGCAATTCCCAGACAATGAGAGGTCGGCCAGACCTTAAGCAAACTTGGATAATCATTGCAGAATCTAGATTAAATACCTCTCTAATATTCCAAGATACGCAGTGCTTGCTGATTGTGACATCTTTTCCAGCAAAGACCTCACTACGTGATCACCAGCCATTGCCTTTGCCTAAAACAGAACAATTAATCTGGAAATAAATATAGACCCCCTCTCCTCAAATAGAACACATGTAGTTTGTGTTAAGAATATTGTAAATGATATTGTATACCAATTAGGACTAATTAGAGAGATTCTTTCCTATTTTAACACTCGTACATTCACTTTTTAAGTCCAGCAACGTGAGGGAGTAATCAAGCTAAGTTTTCACTCAATTATTCCATGTTTTGTTTGTTCAGATGGTATCATAGCATTGGTGAGATAATTCTTGTTGTGCAGCCACCAGCGACGTTCAGAAAGAAGAAAAATAGCCACCGCTATTGTTACAGATAACTTTCAGATCTGTTTGCATTAGCTCTCTATTTCGTGAATGTTGTGTGAGAACCAATTATTCCTTCTTATCTTTTTTATGACCAAGAAACTCGTTTCGAACCAACCCTTTGGGCCAACTGCAGTTTCCGGAAATCCGGGATGATGGCTCCGCCCTTTACCCTTCTCCACTTAAACTAGTCTTAGTTCGTTTGGCACAGGGCTCACACTAGTGATTTAAGATACAAGTCCCTCAACCTTTGCCAATTGAGATAAACCCCGGGGGTTATTCCTTATCTTATTTTCTCAACAATTCTAAACATATCAAAATAGAGTCTATTACGGATACTTAAAAATTAGTTCAAACTTCCCATGAAGATTTTGCGAATGAGAAAGACTAATGGACTAAAACTACTATTAGGGGTCGTTTGGTAGAGTGTGTTAGGAAAAATAATGCATGCATTAGCATTGTGTATTACTAGTACCTTGTTTGGTACTCTTTTCTAATTTATGTATAACACTAATGCTTGCATTAGTTATACACTCTATTGTGTATTAAGGTGTGCATTACTAATACCATAGATTTCTAGGTATTAGCAATGCAATGGTTTTAATGCATGCATTAACTCAATTAAAGACCCAATTATCCCTCAAAACCTTTTATACATCTTTTCCACCATAATAGTGGAGGGTATCTTTGTAAATAATTTTTTTTATGCAATAAATGCTATTTTTAGTGCATCAAACCAAACAATGCATAAAAATAATTTATGTATAATTAACGCAAGCATAACTAATACATGCATTACTAATGCAAGCATTACTAATACACTCTATTTAGCATTATTTTTATACTCAACCAAACGACCCCTTAAAACATAAAAATTGCAGATCTCATTTTGATAACCATGCAAAACCAAACCACAAATGTTCAAGCAAATATGGAGTTTAAACCATGGTAATGAATCTATGGTATTCCACAATTCTAGGGGAATTCAGACATAGATCCCTTAAAGTTATGAAAAGTGACATTAAGACGTCAGACCTGGCTTTGCAAGAGGTTAAGGACTGCAGAACCAACACAGTTACTGGCTGCAGCCTTTTTCACCACCATAGACAGTGCTTGCATTGAACCCATCATTGGCTGCAAAAAATAGCTTCATAAGCACCAATGACGATGAGTCAAACTAAATGGAAATTAAACTAGTTTAAGCAGCGTTACCTGGCAGTAAAACCATAATCCTTGTATGGAAAGTTTTCCTAAGCGAAATTGATGTTCAAGCTGTGCCACCATTGCTTGGTAGTCCTGATAAAAATATATTCTAGCCTTCAATTAGCTCTCCCTTTTTAGTTTCCTTTATTATTCTTTCTCTTACTACTACATTGCACATGTATGTCCACACAGCATGGGACAATTATGGAAACAACTCATGGCATCCAAAAACCTTAGATAATTAGCTGAACCAAATTAAGGAGCAGACAGGTTTTCTCAGCTTCCCAGGAGATAAGCTTCCGAAAGTCACATTAATCCATCCACAAAAAGAGATTTTTATTTTATAAGGTAAATAATTCTTTTACTAATAATTGAAAAATTCTACCATATACAAGCTATACCAAGGATGAGAGAATCTACAATATCCAAAAAGAGATTAAAAAAATCATGAAGATGATTCCATACTCCCAGAAATCAACAACAACAACAACATACCCAGTGAAATCCCACTAGGTGGGGTCTGGGGAGGGTAGAGTGTACGCAGACCTTGCCACTACCTCGTGGAGGTAGAGAGGCTGTTTTCGAAAGA
>NC_064293.1:33365702-33400374 GCF_019186545.1 Solanum stenotomum
TGTTCTCCACTAGGAGAAGAAGAGAACCGTTCGATACTCTCCATCATCTCCATAAAATCTAACTCATCATCAATAAGGTTATCCACCCTGCTTGTCGATTTATCACCACAGAAGAGTTTAGTTTTGTCAAATTCAGAACCCAAATTGCTCCTCCGCTTTTCACTCAAGCCTACACGTTCAAATTTAGATTCAAGATTGTTCTTTCCCTTCACCAACAAACCAGATTGATTTCCCCGCGAAAACAATTGTTTCTCTTCTTCAGCACAGAAAGTACTAAGTAGTGATTGCAAAAAATCTAATTCTTGTCCAGAAATTGGTTTATCACCAGCATTAATCATCTTATTAATACCAGAATTCACAGTAACTACTTTATACTTTTTGGGTTCTAAATCATTCATACAATTCCAAAAAAGCTTAGACTTAGGGTACTCACCTTCTATATAACCCACAACAAACGGCCAATTCCAATCATCACCAAAAACACCAGTAAACCCCTTGCTGTTACGAATTACCCTGGCGTCACGTATCGTAGAGTCGATTAACGCAAACCCCTCATCGTTCTTGGCCTTCAATTGAACAGAAACAGGCTGTTTCCTCATCAGAGTAGCAGAACAACACAAAGATCGAATCTTGGAATAATTTTTCTGGGTACAGAAAAAGAATATCCCATAAGGGGTAAAGATGGTAGTTGTATCATCAAACTTTTCCCCCATAAGCCATAAATAGAACTGGGATGACAGAGAATTTGGGTTTTCTTGTTGCTGTGAATGGATTACAACAACATCAGAATTCCCCCATGAATCTTTCTTGGTGAAAATCAAACTATCGTAAAAGGCAGTAAGCCTTTTCTGAAAAAGCTCTTTCATCATGTTCTTGATTGTTTCTGAATTGGAAAAAATTGAAGAGTGCTGGGATTTTATGGTTTTGTTGGAGAAGAAGAAGGAGACCGAATAGGTTTTTGGGTCTTCTAAAGAAATCGTTAAAAGCTATGGAAATTGTGTCATACTGAAATACGACTTGAAAATTGACATCACCAATAGAGAGTCTTTGTATAAGTTGCAACTTGGAACTTAGAAGTAAACGAATAGTAAGGCAAAAAATTTGGAGAGATATCAGTAAAAGGTTACAAGATTTTTTTAGACTAAATTTCGCTAGTGGTTATCCACTTTACATTTTACTTTAGGGAAAATGCATAAGTACCCCCTCAGCCTATACCCGAAATCCCAGAGACACACCTAACCTTTACTAAGGTCCTATTACCCCCCGAACTTAATTTATCTATAATATTCTATCCCTTTTTGGCCTACGTGGCACTATCCTTGAAAATTTTGTCAACATGCATTGGGCCCACAAGATAGTGCCACGTAGGCCAAAAAGGGGTAGAATATTACATATAAAATAAGTTTGGGGGGTAATAGGATCTTAGTAAAGGTTAGGTGTGTCTGTGGAATTTCGGGCATAGGCTGGGGGGTACTTATGCATTTTCCCTTTACTTTATTTAGAATTGCTTTGGAGAAGAGTTATATAAATATTAAGTTTTTGATAATTAATTTTTGTATTAATATAGTAAAATTCTATTAAATTAATACTATTAGATATTTTCTTTGTCCCAATTCATATGACTTACTTTTTTTTTAGTCCGTGTAAAAAGGAATGACACATTTCTATATTAAGTAACAATTTAATTATAAATTATCTATTTTACCCTTAATGAAATGATTTACAGCCACATAAATTTATATCATTCATTTTAGACCACAAGTTTTAAAAATCTTTCTTTCTTTCTTAAACTCTGTGTCGAGTCAAACTACCTCATATAAAATGGGACGGAGGGATAATTAATAATCTCTCTATGATACTACCTCCGTCCACTTTTAATTGTCATAGTTTCTCTTTTTAGAGTCAAACTATAAAAACTTTGACTAATATTTTACGATGTATATTTCCATCATATTGGTATGCAAAAAATTGCAATTTATAATACTTTTCGTATAATTTTTGAATATCTAAGTTCTTTGTTTAAACTATCAAATTAATATAATCTAATTTAACTTTAAAAATTAGTCAAATTGACATTCGAAAAACGCAACATGACAAATAAAAGTGGGCCATTAGAACAAATCACTTAATTCAATACGATAATAAAATAATATATTTTCAAAAGATCTTTGTATAAATATATGATCATATTAATATTATAAATTAATAATCCTTTAAAAGTACAAATATAACTACGATAATTTAGTGAAATATGATTCTATTATGTTTTGTTTTTTGTTAAAATTTAAATTTAGTTGAAGCTCATCTCTGATTTTTCTTATTGCATCCAAAAGTTTAGGTGTTTCCACAACTGCAATTTTTTTGAGTGCATGTGGAGTGATCTTTTTTATATTCACATAATACTTTGCGTATTTTATCTGTCATAATTGATTTTATGACACTTTTTAAATGAGAAGCCATTTTTTATATGATTTCAGGATTTTTTTATGTTGTGTAATATAGTTTAGTCTTTCACCATCATACAATATACATTGAATGTTTTTAGTAAAGATACAATGAATAATATTTTATAATGTAGACACCCAATTTTGACCCTCCCTAATATAAATTAATCATCGAGCTTCCTAAATTCTAGACGATTTGAAATAATTGGCTTTATAAAATTCAAAATAATTTTCAAGTCATTTTAAGTAGTTTTGTCATTTTTATAAATTTCAAAATGATAAATATGATATTATTATATAATTATGTGTCTAATTAGTATATTTTATAAATATTTGAAAATCATATCAAAAGATTTTTATTTCTTTTAGCTAAGTGTTTTACTAACTAAGTTTAATTTAAATCATAATTGCGATTCTGAATTAATTAGTTCATGTTTAAATTAATTATATTATTATCAAGTTAATTATTTTTATTTTGTTAAAATTAAGAAGCTCATTAATTAATTTGTACTAATTCATCTTATTTAAACTTTGGCCGAATTCATCAATTAAATTCAAACCGACTAAGTTTTTAACTTTAATTGGTTCTAATTTTATTTCCTTACCCACCTTAAACCCATATGAGACCAAGTTTTGGGCTATTTTATCAATAACTTTCAGCCCAATTCCATTCCCAACCCAGCCCATTACNTTCCCCTTTAAATCCCCCATCTTCCTCATTTCTTTGGGGGGGTGAAAAAAAAAAGGAGGCTGGAGAGAAAAATTGTTAAAAAACTTTTGAGTTATCAGTGAAATACATAGGCTTTTGAGGCGAAAATAGACCAAAAGGTACACAAACATTACAGAGTGTTTAGGTTCTATTTTCTTTTCCAAAACGAGTTCATCGGAACCCTCGGAGTCGGGTCTTGGTGGTGAAAACTCGTTCTCATTCAATTCGTTTCCCAGTTCCTGCTCAAAAAGAGGTATTTTCTTTCCCATTAAACTATGTTGGTTTAGCTCTTTGCCTTAGAAATCTATTTTTTTTCCCTTTTTTTTGAGTTGTTTCAATTAGTTTTGTTTATTTATTTTTATTTTTTATTTTTTTTTTATCTCGACATCAAATGCTATGTGTTTTGGTCTAATGCTACTAAATTAGTCTAATATCTCGAATGAGTTCTGTTGTTGGCTGTCATGTCATCTTACTCTTATTTTTGTTTGTTCGTATGACTTAAACAGAAGTATAGACTTTCTTATTGGGTTTCTTATTCGGTTTAGATCATATATTACATGATGCGTGTATGTATAGGTTAATCCAACATATCTTGTTCATAGTTAAATTAATATGATAATTAGATTCACTACGAGTGTGTTTAGGTTATTGTGTCCATTTCAATGTCTGTTAAAAAATCTAAAAATATTTAAGGGTGCATTTTTTTTTTCTTACATATTGAAGCTATCTAGTTGGATTCATGTTTAATATGATGATGAATTGGTCTCTCACTGTTTATCTTGGATGAAGATTGTTCCTTTATAGCTCTAACATATTAGTGGATTAGGATATTGAAGAGGTCCCTTTTTTATAGATTATAATGTATTCGTGTATATCTTCTGTATGGATATGTTTATTTCATGTGTTATGGCTATCATGTTACCCTTTTTCATAGTCCGTATTTTAAAAAATAGGTCCATCATGCTTAAGTGATTAGTGGTCATATTCTGTTATAAGTTCTTATTTTTATTTTCTATTTTTTTCTTTTTATTTATTTATTTATTTTTTTATTTTTTTTAACGCTATGGGTGCAGTCTCCAAGTCAAAGTTTGTAATTTAGATTTCTCATTTTTCTTACGTATTCTATTTCCCATAGTGATGGAAATGAATATTTTACACTTGAAACAAGTTGCATAGTAGATTAAAGTGTTTACTTTGTTAACAATAAATTTAAGTGTTACTTTCTTGTTTACATTGAGATACTTCATTGCTCTTAATACTATTTAGCTATGCTACTTGATTGTTTAAAATACATATTTGCTAGACTTTGATGAAGTGAGGCCCCACTAATTTATTTATTTCATTTTTGTTGCATGTGATACCACCCGAGTCCCCTCGGACCCCAATCTTTTTCCCATATTCCGGATAGGCCATAAAGGCCCAATTACATTTTTTTGATCGAGTCAACCCCCATTTCCAAGTGAAAGAAATTGATGAACAGGTGGAAAGCAATACAGGTGGCTGGAAATTTAATTTGCAGGCCTCAAAAGCCCAAAAGAGGGCAGTATACACGATGTATACAAGTGTATACACAAGTATACATAGAAAGAATAGCGATATACAGGTTTGAAATGACGATGCATGTGCTGGAAAATTGAAGTGGGCTGTCCACATTTGATATATGGTTCGATATACAGAAAACGGACCGAAATGTGACCTGTATACATCAATATACACTTGGTATATACAGGTTCTCAAAGCATCAAATGAAGTTACAGCAGGCCCAAGATTTGGAGGATTTGGGCCCAAATTTGATATTCCCTTTCCCTCTCTTACTCATTTTTATTGTATTTAACTAACACTCTAATTATTTTATGGTTTAATTTAATTAAATTCCCCAAGAATGGTCATTCCATTTTATTTTCGAATTAATATATATATATATATTTTATTATTTTTTCTTTATTTATTCAAAAATTAGTCTTGTTGACATTTTAGAAACTATTTCCCTTTAGAAAATTTTCCTTTAGTTTATTTCCTTCTTAAGATAATAAAATGATAAAAAATAATAATAGTAATAAATAAGTAGCTTAAAATAAAAAATGAGTTTTTTACTTAGATAAAATTTCCAAAAAAAAAAAAGTTAAAACAAATGAGTTCATTTGCTTAGTTAATTCTCTTTTCTTAAAAAATAAAAATAAGTTAAAGTGAACAAGTTCTTTTGCTTAGTTAAAGTTTTTCTTTTCAAAGGATTAGTTAATAATAAATGAATTTTTTTTACTTAAGTTAAAATTTTAAAATTAGTTAAAATCATTTTTTAGTCAAATCACCGGTCAACCGCGAGTTAGCGGGTATTTCGAGGGCCTAACAGCTTCTCGGAATGCGCATTGAACTTCGAACCCTGTTATTTTCAATTGATTTTATCTGTTTAAATCTTTTGAAAAATCTTATATTTTTTCTTGATTTTTTACTAAAAATTAAGTGGCGACTCTGTCCTTTTGGAAATCCGATTTCTCTTAAACCATAAGTTTAATCGGTTTTTCGAAAACTAAGTCATTTTCCCTTTCTATATATTTTTAAATAAAACATATAATATATAATGAAATTGTTTTTACAGCGAATCATTGAATTCTTGAATTTATTTTACAATGAACCATTTACAAAAAAAAAATATTACAATGAATCATACACATGCTTTGTCCTTTATGTATAATGAATTAATTATACACAATTTAGCAAGATACAATGATTTTGATGTATTCATTGTACTTTATAATTGATAAATTTATTTTTTATGTGAATTCAATAAATATGATATTATATATAAATTAGTAAGATACAATGATTTTGATCTAATCCAAATTGGATTTGGCTCCCCTCCATTACACTTTCTCTCCATTTCTTCAAGTACACTTCTAGATGAGAGACACATGTTCTATTCAGTTTTTAAAGGTCAAGATTATAGTATATTAATAAGTATTATGACCATAGTTAAGTTAACAAATTTTGGTAAACAATTCTCTAAATTTGGTAAGAACAAAATATTCCACATAAATTTTATATCCGTTAATATCAGTATTTTCATCTTATATTTTTTTATTTAAATATTAAACTATGCAATATTTAATGAGAATCGACCAAAAAATAAATTGTGCCAATAAAATTTATTTTTGAAATATTATGTTGAGAAACAAGAAAGAAGGTGCAAAATTATCAATGTTAGACAAAAATTATAAAATAAAAAAACGGGGAATAAAAGTAATAATAAAAACGTTGAGACGTCTAAAGTTTAGGAGAAAGTGTTGCTGCTGTGTTTGAATAGAGCTGTCAAAATGGGCTAGTCTATCCCATCCGGGTTAATTCATACAGGCTTTGAAATTTTACGGATCATGCCAGGCTAGCCCATTTTTGGTGTGGGCCAGAAAACGGTCGGCCCAACCCACAAGTACGTGGGCTACAGGCTTGCCGGGCCAGCCCACTTTTTTAAAAGTTATAAATTTCTTTATAATTATTAAATTAAATTATAAATTATAATTTAAAAATATTATCATAAATATCGACAAAACAATATTACATGGTGTTAATGTTACTACTTGTTAATCAAATCCACAAATAAAATTATCTTTATAATATTTATTAAGTCTTTTTTCAAGTAAAAGTATAAATATCTAANTGATTTTTGAAGAAGAAAAAAAAAAGAAATACATATGTTTTTAAAAAATATTATTTTATCTTCTTCGTTATTGTTTGTGAATTTCGAAAACATAGTTAAAGCCAAAATATTTTTGAAGATTGTTATTTATCATGCTAAATAAAAATATTATTAGATATATGATCTATTTTTAAATTTTTGAATATAAAAATATAAGATGAAATTAATGATATTAATAAATATTAAATTTGTAGGGAATATTTTGTTCTTACCAAATTTGGAGAATGGTTTTCTAAAAATTTGTTGACTTAACTATGGTTATAATACTTATTAATATACTGTAATTTTGACCTTTAAAAATTAAATAGGAGACATGTCTCTCATCTAGAAGAGTACTTAACGAAATGGAGGAAAAGTGTAATGGATGGGAGCTAAATCCATCAAAATTAACCTTCATTGGATCTCAAATACTCTTTAAATTAATTAATATTAATTTATCGATGAAATAATATCTCTGTAAACTAATAATATTTCATAATTCCACCTATATTAATTTAGTGAGGTTTTACTGTATTTGTCTTTATATATATATTATATTAAATTAAGTTTTTAATATAAATATACTTAGATTTAGGCTTAAATTTTTTAAATTTTGTCGATTCAAAACTCCTACTTCCCCCATGATAGATTGTCATAAAATTTGAATATTATAAATAATTTATTTGAATAAAATTATGGGGCAACTTATAGATTTTCCTACGATATATTATGAAATTGGGTAATAACCATTAAACTTAGTTATTACTGTACGTACATTGTAAAAATCATTTCATTAGAAGTTGAACTCAATATTGATCGTGATAAATATTTGCATAGTTAATCATAGTTTTCATATTCTGATTATTCAGTTTAAGAGACTAAATATTTATTTGATTTAGTAACTTTCGTGTATTGAATCAATTGTCAGCTGTTTTTTAATATTAAATTAATCTTCAATTGTGAATCCGTTGATTTAATATATCGATTACTAAATTAACTAATAACTATTTCTGATCTGATCAAAGTGTTGTAACTACATCAGGTGTCAACTATTCTCAATTCACAATTCAGTTTAACGTCCATCAATCAATCAATTGTCAACTGTCAACTGTTTTCGTATCTGACCAGAGTGTTGTAACTACATCATTTGTCAACTACTTTCAATTCACAACTCAATCTAACACCCATCAATCAATCAATTGCCAACTGTCAATCATTAATTAAATAACTTTCAAATATTAAATCAACTTTCAACTGTTATAACTACGTCAGCTATCAGCTGTCAACTACTCTCATTCACGACTCAATCTAACACCCATCAATCAATTACTATTGTTGGAGGTCCAAAGAGGAAGAGCAATTAAACTAGAGGAGGTGATGCAAATGTCATGTTATGAGAGGTCAAGAGTAGTTGATTGTGCTATGCTTTTTGGATCAATTAATAGAAGTATAACTTACATAAATATCATAGTGTAAATCTAAATTACCTTTTATCCCTATTATTTTTGTAATTGCATAAATCTCATATTTTTTAAGCATTTCAGATACATAATTAAGGATCCGGATACATTATGTATCAAATCAGTTGCACTTATTAAGGAATAAAAAAGCTGAAAAATCAAATTAAGATCTCATAGTATCCATTTGTTGCACTAATTAAGGGGGGAAAAAAGTTGAAAATCAAATTAAGATTCCATAAATTACGTTATTCCATTCCAAATTATTGCCAAGAATTCAAAATCCTATAGTGTAACAAATCCAAAAATTCAAAAATTAAATTTATTCTTCTTGTTCATCGTTCTGTCTGTTTCATAAAAACTTTTTGTCGAAATTTTGGATAAGCGAGGTGAGTTATGAAGGATACAAAAGTGATGAAATTGTTATTGGACAAACGATTTCTTTTGTGAATCTGCAAGTTTATCGAATATCCTTTCGATGAACATCATCGATAAGATGCTAAAGATCAAGAATGCGACAAACTTTGAAGTGAAGCACTGCTATCGGGAGTGCAATCAAGTAGCTGATAGTTTGGCCAAACTAGCCTCGACCACCGACCAAAATCAAGTTGTATATTCCTATTTTGATTTGCACAGAACCTCTAAAGGCCCCTTTCAACTTGATAAGTGACAAATGCCTTGTATTCGATCCAAATTTGACAAGGCCAACTTTTTGTTAGCTAGGTGGTAATTTTGCCAGAAGCTTGGCTATTTTCAGCCTCTTCTGGCTTATCAATGGTGATGTGATCACCACAAAATGTGTTGTATTTGAGGTCAGGCCCAACCCCCCTCTGTATCTNAAAGAATATCCTTTTGATTTTGATTCAAGATTGTCGAAAATTTTGAGATTCGAAATTTTTCTCCAGTTCATTGAAGATCCTTTCCGTTTGGATTCAAAATTGTTGAAAATTTTGAGTTTCAAAATTATTCTCCTAGTTCATTGAAGATACTTTCAATTTTGATTCAAAATTATCGAAAAATTTGAGAAGATACATCATGAAGATCCTTTTAATTTAAATTGATGAGTAGTGTATTTCCACTAGATACATTAAATAAGAAAGTGTTGCCCATAAGATTTTAGGTTTGAGATCGATACATTATTATTTGGTAATTGTTATGTATCAGATACATTTAGTATAAATTTGAATTTACGTATCATAAATAAAAAATTAGTGCATGATACATTATTATTTATGTATCTTATTTTGTTTGAGATCACGAAGATACTTTCAATTTAAATTAATAAGTGTTGTATTTCTACTGGATACATTAAATAAGAAAGTGCTGCCCATAAGATTTTAAGTAAGATTGTTATGTATCAGATACATTTAGTATAAAATTGAATTTATAACTAAAAAATTAGTGTATGATACATTATTATTTATGTATCTTATTTTGTTTGAGAAATACTATATTTTAAAATAAAAAAAATACATTATACATGTAATTGTTCCAAAATAGCTTCTTTTTTGTGTTTGTGATAAATAACACAAAGTTTATGTATTAAGTACATTAATATTGAACATGATAAACACTAATAAAAAATTCAATAACATTAGAGTTATGTATCAATACCTTAAATATGAACATTATACACTGCATAAAACAAAGGTTATTATAGCAGTGATGTATCAGATCAATGATAACACTAATAAAGATTAATTTAAGACTCAAAATAAATAAGATACATTAAAAATCTGTATATTTAAATTTTTTAAATTTGTCTTTGATTGGGGTTTGAAACTAAGCTTAATTGGGATCTCCAATTTTAATTAAAGGCTTTGAATACAAATTTCTAAAATTAAAATGAAAATTTTGTATTGGAACCTCAAATATCAAACACCAAATGACACACTAAAAAAAGAAAAAAGAACACTCTTTGAATAATTTTTGTTTTTTTTTTAAAAAAAAGCAAACTAATTGTACGGCTTGGATTAGAAAGAGGACCACCATAAATAGTTTTAGTACTTTTGGAAGTTAACAAAATGCTACAAACAAAGAACCAAATCTATAATTCGTAAAGACTAAGCAAAGCGTCACATCCCAAAACTTATTGAGTTATCGGAAAGGGAAGTGATGTCGGAATCAAGCCGGTGGACTATGCCGGAGATGGCCGGAATCCTGTCAAATAAGATCCCTCAAGATGAACTCAAGCCTGGAGATCATATCTATTCATGGAGAAACGCCTATCTCTATGCTCATCACGGTCATTTTCCACTTTTTCTTTTTGCTTAATATATCACCGGGAAATCCTTTTTGCGCTTTACTCTTAGATGAACATTCTCGAAGTTTTTGATTTCTGATTGTATCTACGTTTTGATTTTTATACAAAATGGGTCAAATTTCGATTTGATTATGTTTTTTGTTCATTTTAAATGTACGAGTAAGTATTAATAGGAAGGAACTTTTTCGCAATCGGGAGAAATAGCTTCAACATTTCGTTGAATATTATCAGAAAAGTACACTTAGGAGCTTATTAAATAAACGAGATAATTTGAATTGGTAATTAACTGAATAGTCTTTGTTAGATTCTCCGCTTGAAACAAGGGAAAGATCAATTCAATTCTCGATGGGAATGCTACTTCTAAGTCTAATTTGACTAGTTTGGGGAAAACTTGAATTTCTGCTATAATCAACCTTTCCAAAACAAAAGGAGATTCCGCTAGGAGTTGTCGCAAGCTAATTCAGAAATGAAAGAAGTCTACCCAACGCGTATTTGCTGTGGATCTACTGGCCCGGACCTTGTTGAAGCTCTGTTTCCCCTAATTCGGAAACACAACAATAGACTTGCCAAAGTGGCTTTACTTCAGTTTTTGCTAATTATGGTTATGAAAAGCTTTGATGTACCTAAAACTCATGTAGTGTAAATAAGTGAGTTGAATTTGATGAGCTTTGCTAATTATGGCTATGAATGAGTTGTGTGTACATCCTGCCCTCTCCAAACCCCACTTGTGGGATTACGCTAGGTGTGTTGTTGTCGTCTAGAATCTTTCCATCTGATCATTTGTAATATAGTTTTTGAGAAAATACATTTTTTGTCATGAAAATGTGGCAGAGGTCATTCTTTTCATTTAATAATTTTTCTTATATTGAACTTAGTATTCCACGTTAGCAATGCAGTCTCTTACACCAGTGTTGTATTGTGGACTCTCCTTATCTCAAGTTGAAAAGATCTATTTAAGAGGTTATATTGCTTAGTGTCAGTCTATTAGGTTGAGGCTAGTTTTACCTTTCTTTTAGTTTTGGATAAATATAAACAAGGATGACTTTAGTCCTGAGGATCTCAATTTCTTTTAAGGTTCGTTATTACCTTACAAGTTGCTAAAGACTCGAGTTTGGTTTTTTAATATTTATGAAGCCTTTTCGGTTTTTAAAAAATCAACTATATATGTCCAACTACAATTCTGACAATTTGGATCTCTGAGCATTCCATAAGGAAATCATTGCATTCATAGTTGGATAGATATTGAAAGAAAAGGAAATATTTGCATCAAGTATGACAAGTTAAATGCTCAGATATTGTTATGGGACAAAAAGATCCAAAGCAACTTTTGGTCCTGGGGCTGGGGTGGGTGAGATTAAGAGGCTGTAATGGTGTGCGACATGCATATTGTGGCACATTTTTGTTCGTTTCCTAGCATGTTGTCGTAACGTTTCTGTATGTGCTCTGAACATTTCAGGTATATATGTTGGCGATGGCATGGTTATCCATTTTACTCGAGCTGCAGGTCAAGAGATTGGAACTGGAACTGTTTTGGACCGTTTCATATTCAGCTCATCTCCGTCACATTCCTCTGGCTCCCCATGTCCTAGATGTGGTGATCAATCAAGGACCGAAGGTGTTATCTCATCATGCCTCGAGTGTTTTCTTTGTGGGGGTGAGCTGTATCTTTTTAAGTATGGTGTCTCTCCAGGGGTTTTTATTGCTAAAACTCGAGGAGGAACATGCACAATTGCCCCTTCTGATCCACCAGAGCATGTCCTGCACCGTGCTAAATTTCTCCTTCAGAACGGTTTTGGGGTTTACAACATATTCAAGAACAACTGTGAGGATTTCGCAATCTACTGCAAGACCGGTTTGCTAGTCTTTACAAATGTCAGTGTAGGCCGGAGTGGGCAGGCAACATCCTTTTTAGCTGCCACAACTGCTATTGTTTCATCACCACTGCGCTTTCTAACTACAGGTGTTTCTGGTCTGGCTGCTGTGGGTTTTGGTGTTTACTGTGTCAGCCGGTATGTTTCTGATATTGGCGTACGTCGTGACGTCATGAAAATCCCTGTTGAGAGACTTATCCTATGTCCTGGCCCTCTGGAGTCTGAAGCTGCTACTATTACTGATACATCAAAGGAAAAGGGGTTGTAGTTCTATGTAAGTTGACTGCATGGATCTCCTCAAGTAGGTTACTACACCATACAATATGTTGTAGGTGTTGATGTTGTCATTGCTTTTGTGACTTAGGTTTGGTTATTATTGAAACAATGGTCATTTATACAGGCCTTGTGTGCATTCTTCCATCAAATGAATGCCTTGATATGTTATTGTAAATTGTTTATAACAATGTTCCAAGGTTCATATGAAAGACAGTGTGTGTGTGTTAACAAGATGGTTAGTCTAATTGAATGACAATGTGATTGCTTTTGTGACATGGGTTTGGGTTATTTTGGTCTATTGGGCCAAGCTTTTGAAATAGGCTTATTTTGGAAAGTGATTTTCAAAAAGGTAAAAGAGCATGATATATACCTCAACTTTGCAATTTGGAGCTGATTCATCTCTCGTTACAAAATTGGTTGATATGTACCTTTATCGTTACACAAGTATTGTATAAACAATAAATATGGATGTATATAGATCACTAATCTATGGTTAGTCATCATATATATATACACACGATTATATACTATTTATACAAATTGATACGTTACATATTACATATGTTATATGTTAATATGTATATGACCATTTTAATTGAATATTTGTTTTTGTGGCTTGTGCAGTTACATACGAAGCCCTTGAAATTGGCTATCAAGCACATTTGCACTAACAACCAACAGTCTTATGAGCCCTCGTTTCGTTTGTTAAATCATTAAAACAATTATATAGAATCAACACATTTAAATAGACAAAAAAAATGGATTTTCTATAATATTCATGTTTAAATATTATGTTGAAAATATGGATCATGAATGTCTATAATTCCAAGAGCTGTCGCTCTCTCATGAATGAGCCAAAATCACGTTGACATGTGAGATTGTATAATATGTCTTATGTTTCACTTCACATTCCCCAATTTTTAGGATCTAAGTCAACGTTATTCATTGTATGACCAACTAGCGTACCTCAATTATTTCGCCGATTCACATTTCAGACAGCTCTTAAAGTTTAGTTACAAATTTTTCGTTAATAGATTTATAAATATTGTTTCTAATTTTTGATATACCTGAGTTGAGGATTTTTGAAAAACATGTTTTTTATTCTACTTCTATAAAATAGTGATAAAATCTGTGTACACCTTATCCTATCCAGATTTTATTTAGTGAAATTACACTTGATATATTATTATTGTTGTTGTACATTCTATTTATTATTTTTATCAAATTATATATTATGACAATTCAGTCCTTCATCTAAGTCAAAAAAAAAAAAAAAAACACTTGCTCTAATATATATATTTTTTCTTCTCATGAGATCTCTTACCCCAAGAAAAGATACTCGTATATAAGTTCACTATTGACTTAATTATGATACTGCGTGTATTAAGTTTGCTTACAATCTTTAAAGTTGACTTCAAGTGATATTGCTCATCTGTCTCTAAAGTTTGATGGCCATTTCTTTTTTCCTTTTAAGTTATCGAAATTAGTTTATTTTGATAATTACTTTTTATTAAAGGTATTTTTTAAAAGAAAAACAATTTGTGTTTGATTAAAATTGTTTTTTTTTTCTAATAGTTTGTGGTTGGCAATATTTTCAAAATTATTTTCAAGTATCAAATTACAAAATAGAGAATTACTCTAAGTTTAATACCGTAAATATGAATTACAATCTTGTCCTGAAATATCAAAGTACTTATTTTTAGTTTTTGCATAAAAGCAGAAAACATTTTTTGTTAATTCTTTACATTATGAGCTTGGTCAAGTACTTTAGTTCTTTAATTTGAAAATAAGTGGGTTTTTTTTAACTCAGCATGTTTGACTTTCAGATCTTTACCAAACAAGTCCAGTTGATCATTTTTATACATTTATTAAAAAATTATAAATAACAACATATTTCCCTCATTCCTTTTTACTTCTCAAATTTTGACATACATATTAAGAAAATAATGATTAATATAGTCAGTTCACTATTTTATTCTTAGTAATTAATAAGGTCCCAAATATATTTACTCACCATATTTTTCAAGGACATTAACCCAATGTTAATAAATTAAGGGTATAATAGGATTTTTTTAAATCTTTTCTTGATTTTTCAAAAATGACAAGTAAAAAGGAAAATCAAATTAAAAAATATTTGCCAAGTGAATAGGGACGAATGGAGTATTTTTACTAATTCACCCATAAAATAATTTCTTGATAATTTTACAGACAAATCTGAACACTTTCAAAAGAATTAATTGCAAGGCTAATATTGAAAAAAATTAATTAATACTTTCTTGATTTAGTAAGGTAAACAACTAATATAAAATAACTATTTTTAATAAAATGATCACTTAATATGTGACGAAAAAATACCTATTAAACCATCTCTATAAACAAAAAGAAAAAAGAAGAATCATAATCCCAAGAATTTAACTCTTGTGAGTAATTTATAAAGAACCTTATATTTTATTAGAAAAGAGCATGAAGGAATGTGGGACAAAACATGATAAATAAGATTTTATTTTATATACCGTGAATTGTATATGAAAGTTAACACACTTATTATAAATAAAGTTCTTTTTCCTTTTTTTATTTTTATTTTATTTTTATAAATCAGCATACAAAAAGTCAAAGCTAATAAATAAGCCACAAGCTGGTCTCCAAAACCAATAAGCCAGCCAACCAACAACCAATATGTATGTATATATATGCAAAAGGCCATTTTATAGACTCTATTCACTCGCCACAGCATCCCAACTTTTTTAAAATTAAATTATCTAAAAAAGTGAAATGAAAACAGCCTAAACAAATTCTACTAGTGACACTCCATATTCAGTGTGTTCTCCCACCCTCTAAAAAAGCATCTCATCTTCACCCAATCTCCTAGCCCACCACTCCACCATACCTCGTTACCTCCTATGACACTTTTTATTTTTCGAGAATCATATAGTTAAAATTTAATTGAAAATTTACGTGTGAAGTTTTTTAAAATAAAATTTATATATTTGTAGACTACGTAAAAAGCATTATAAGTTACAATAATTGACGGTTTAAAATAATTAAAAGATATATGAAAAATTTACAAACAAACTTGTTTGGATCTCGAAATTTGGAAAGTGTCATATAAATTGAGACGGAAGAAATATTTCTATTTGAATATACTTGTCAAATATTTTTTAATTTAATTTTTATTTTTATTCATCATTTTTAACAAATTAAAAGAAATTATAATCGAGTTAATAAAAATAAAACGATAAACTCAATCTTGACAAGTAAATCCGAAAAGGGGAAGTAGCATTTTTCTTAGTACCGAACAGACGTAGAGATTCATATTTCCTGCTTTTTCTACCCAACAAATCGGAACTCCCACTATGAATTGTTTATATCTCCATCCGATAAAGACAAACCACATCCCAATGTAGTCTCCTATTTCTGATCAACTTCTTCAAGAAAAACAGAGAAGAAGAAAAAAAAGGCAGCCCCTGTTTTATACTGCATTCATCTATTTCTTTATCAACTCTACAATACACATCTATCTCACCTTCAAGAAAACAAAGAACAAGAGAACCCAACAAACCCATTTTTTTTTTGGTTTCTTTTGTGTTTGTGGGTTGTGGCTATGGATAGTAGATCCAACAGTGTCAACAGAAACACAAAGAAAAATGATGATGATAATATCACCCAAAGAGAAGAAGCTTTGTATTCTGTAGAAAGGATCTTTGAGTCCAAAGAAGTGCCATCATGGCAGAACCAATTAACTTTAAGGGCTTTTTGTGTGAGTTTCATATTGGGAATTCTTTTCACTTTCATTGTCTTGAAATTGAGTCTCACCACTGGTATTATTCCTTCTCTCAATGTTTCTGCTGGACTTTTGGGGTTCTTTTTCCTCAAAACGTGGACTAAACTTCTTGAGAAATCTGGAATTCTTAAGCAACCTTTCACTCGCCAAGAAAACACCGTCATTCAGACCTGTGTTGTTGCTACTTCCGGCATTGCATTTAGCGGTAAGTCTCTCTCAGGCAGGCATTTTATCAAACACATAAGCTGCAACTCTTAGAATAATTAGTGTTTTCAACAATTTCTTCATGCATTATAATTATTGCAGTTTAATTACTCGTAATAATACTTTAATCTGATAGATAATTATCTTGTTAAAATCCGGACAGAAAAGTAGAAGGGGGTTAAAGGAGGATAAATCTAAAGAACTCTAGAAATTAATAAATGTAAATTATATTAAGCCATGCATTAATATCGCAGTTAGTTAAAGATTTGGATTTAACTAGAAAGTTTGCATGTTTGAATCATGAATTTGGGCCACGTGTATTTCTCATGGGCCCTCTTGGGCCTCCAACTTTTGTGTGGGGTCCACAAGGTTGGCTTTTAAAGTTGTATGGAGATGGTGGTCCCACATAGTTAGGCTCCAAGGTTTGTGAATTTCTACGAACAATAGCAATAAATATTATTTACTTCCTCTTTGGGACTTGTTTGCCTTGGCATAAATTTTAAAAAAGAAATTTTGAAATTTATGATTTAAAATAAGTTATAGATATTTATATTTGTGTGTTTATAAATTATTTTATTTTAAAAAATAGGTATTTTAATTATGAGAATGCAGACACAAAAATATTTAAGTTAAATAAGATGAAAATTTTATTTTTAAGAATAAATAGCTTGCAAAGAAAGTATAAAAAACTAAATAAAATCGAGAGCTGTTTTTGCAAACAATCACACTATTCTAGAAATTATGCCACGCATGTTATTAGAATATGACAAACCAAACAACCAATAAAAAATAATCTCAATATAATCAATTTCATCATAACTTATCGGCATAATACAAAAACATGACCTTTAACTTGGCGTTAGCGGGCAACTATGACCTTTAACTTTGGATGTGCGTGCACAAGTAGGCACTTTAACTTGTATAAAATTGAATAAATAGATACAATCGTCCTACATGGCACCCTACATGACAATTTTGTGTCCTACGTGGCGTCCTATGTGTATTATGTCACGTAGGACAAGTGTGTCTACTTGTTTAGTTTTATACAAGTTTAAGTGTCTACTTGTGCACACTCAAAGTTGGAGGGCATAGTTGTCTGTTGGAGCCAAGTTAAGGGTCATGTTTATGTATTATGCCTAACTTATCCCTTCTCAATTAATCCCAACCTAACTTGTCTCCAAACCAATCGACCCCTTTGTCTATTATTTTCCTAGAGTTCATTGGATTTGCTTCATGAAATTTGAGTTTATTGCAAAGTAGTTGGTTATCGCAATATACCATATTGAAAAACTATTAGAAGAACAAATTAGGAAGCTTTGACTGAAAAATGATATTAGTCTGCGTGATAGTTCTATAGAAAATAGTATACTATTTTCCAAATAGAATGCTTAGTATAGTATCTCTGTTAGTTCTTGTTTGGAGAGTTTAATCAAGATAAGAAAAATTGCAGTTCTGTTTGGCTAATTCCAATTAAGAATAATAAACATGAACAAGTGTGTATGTTAACTATATTTGGGTGCTAACTTTGTCAATATTGAGCCTTGTTCTTCCACAACTTTGTTTCGATGGAATTTCTTACCTTGAGCATTAACGAGCAACAATGCTAGCTTAGCAACAGCCTTATATTATTCCTTCATACCTTGAGAATCTCAAGTTCAATAGCTCTTAATTTCTCTTTTTCACTTTTGATGAGCAGGAGGTTTTGGAAGCTATCTGTTTGCCATGAGTGAAGTTGCTGCCAAACAATCAACTGAAGCAAATAATGCATTCAATATTAAGAACCCCTCTTTGGGATGGATGATAGGGTTTCTTTTCGTTGTTAGCTTTCTTGGGCTTTTCTCAGTGGTTCCTCTTCGTAAGGTATTTCCTTTTCTCAGGATATATGTAATGTATATACATAACAAATTTTCTTGCAAAAGATCAAAGCTGCTGTTCTCAGGATTTTGATCAGTTTTACTTTTTTCTTTATAATCAAATTTGTTTTGTTAATTATGTTTCAGATTATGATCATAGACTTCAAACTGACATATCCGAGTGGCACAGCAACTGCTCACCTGATCAATAGTTTCCATACCCCACAAGGAGCTAAGCTAGCAAAGTAAGCAAGTTACACAACTTTAGTAAATTCTGTCAGTATTACAGAAGGTATGCTGACAATTTTATTGTTTCTTTTTAATTGATCACTGCAGGAAACAAGTAAAAGCTCTGGCGAAATTCTTCTCCTTCAGCTTCTTATGGGGTTTCTTCCAATGGTTTTTCACGGCTGGGGATGACTGTGGATTTGCGAGTTTTCCCACGTTTGGCCTTAAAGCATATGAGAACAAGTAGGTTCTAATTAATTCCAAACTGCCTCTACGTGATAAAGGTTCAATTCCTGTCATCTCTCTGGCAATTGAAAGAGATGATATAGTTTGGCCTTCAACTTTTGTTTACCTTGATTTAACATTTTATTTTTTCCGTATCAATCAGGTTTTATTTTGATTTCTCAGCAACATATGTTGGTGTAGGGATGATATGTCCTTACCTAATCAACATATCTTTGCTACTTGGATCTATCCTTTCTTGGGGTATAATGTGGCCTCTGATTCAGGACAGAAAGGGCCATTGGTTCCCTGCAGATGAGAGCCCCAGCAGCCTTCATGGCTTGCAGGGATATAAGGTAATCTCTTCCTTTTACGTTTAGAGCAGACAGATCAAATGAAGCACAGTTTCAATTCTTAAAATATACTTTCCTCATAATTTTCTTCTATTGCAGGTCTTCATAGCAATTGCCATGATCCTTGGTGATGGTCTCTACAATTTCTGCAAGGTATTTGGACGAACATTATATGGTTTGTATTTGCAATTCTGCAGTAAAGATGAAGGAGCAGTCCTGCCAGTTGGTGCTCGTCCATCTCCTCCAGAGCCTTCCATGTCTTTTGATGACCAGCGACGAACAACACTTTTCCTCAAGGATCAAATTCCAATATGGGTTTCCATAGTTGGTTATGTTGGCATTGCCATCATCTCTACTATAACACTTCCACACATTTTCCATCAACTTAAGTGGTACCATATCATTGTGATTTATGTTTTTGCACCGGTATTAGCCTTTTGCAATGCTTATGGTTGTGGTCTCACTGACTGGTCTTTGGCATCCACCTACGGAAAGCTGGCAATCTTTACAATTGGTGCATGGGCTGGGGCTTCTCATGGAGGGGTTCTTGCTGGACTAGCTGCGTGTGGTGTCATGATGAACATAGTCTCCACTGCATCTGACCTAACACAGGACTTTAAGACTGGTTATATGACATTGGCTTCCCCGCGGTCCATGTTCATAAGCCAGATTATTGGCACAGCAATGGGTTGTCTCATCTCCCCATGTGTATTTTGGCTCTTCTATAAGGCATTCCCTGACTTAGGTACCCAAGGTTCAGCATATCCTGCCCCTTATGCCCTGGTGTATCGTAACATGTCTATCATTGGAGTTGAAGGTTTCTCAGCACTTCCAAAGAACTGCCTCACCCTTTGCTACGCGTTCTTCATAGGAGCTATTGTGATCAATGGCATCAGAGATCTTGTGGGAAAGAACAAGGCAAAGTACATTCCTCTCCCAATGGCGATGGCCATTCCCTTCTATCTTGGCTCCTACTTTGCTATTGACATGTGTCTCGGGAGCTTGATATTGTTCGTTTGGACAAAGATTAATAAGGCCAAGGCTGATGCATTTGGGCCTGCTGTGGCTTCTGGTCTGATTTGTGGTGATGGAATATGGACCTTACCCAGTTCAATACTGGCTTTGGTAGGAGTGAAACCACCAATTTGTATGAAGTTTCTGTCTAGGAATGGTAACACTAGAGTCGATAGTTTCTTAAATTCTTGAACTCCCTTCTAGTAGGTGTTTCTCATTTTCTTTTGTTCTGTTAGTATTGTCACATTTGAAATGAGATTGTTTGTGTACATATCAACTACTTCAATTGTCAAAAATCATTTCAACTCAATTGAAACAGGAATTGTTATCTGAGTTAAAAATGTGCAAGCACAGAAAGCTGCTTCTTCCTTTCCTGTGTCAACTTTCTTTATTAGTATTTTGTTTTATTGGAAAGATGATACTCCCTTTGTCTCAATTTATGTGACTTACTTTTCTTTTTAGTCAATCCCAAAAAAAATGATACATTTCTATATTAAGTAACAATTAACTATAAAATGTCTATTTTACCCTTAATGAAATAATTTACAACCACACAAATTTCTGTCATTCATTTTGGACCACAAATTTTAAAAGTCTTCATTTCTTTCTTAAACTCCGTATTGAGTCAAACTACATCACATAAAATGGGACGAAGGGAGGATCTGATTTCCTTACCGTTGGAAAGACCAAGAAAAATAAAAAATAAAAAAAAGAAGAGAATTTGTTATCCAGAAGCATAAATAAAAGCTTGAAGACGTCAACACGTTTTTTACTCGAGTCCCTTCCAGATATTTCTAGCTTTTTCCAGATTCCCTCATCTTTTCGAATATATATGCTTTGTCTTAATCCCAACAACCCCACCGTTGTGACTCTCATCTGCCTTATCGATCTCAGTTACTTCCTAGTGATCTAAGCTTCTTTAATTGCCAATCTGCAAGTTAACTAGACACCTACAATAGATAGAAAACTCACAAGTTTTGCTGCAAATCTTGTAACTTAACTACACGCTATTGGAGCTGAAATTAAGGTCTGCCTGCAGTAGACTTGCCTTAGAGACTTTGGTTTTGTTATTATTGTCACTATGTGTTTGGTGTTTGTATGTGATGAAGATGAGAGGGTGTTACAAAGACAGGCAGCTCCAGGAGCTTGTCCTTACTGTGGAGGGATGGTTCAAGCATTGGATATGGAGAGTCAGTGGAGATTCTGCTTTGTCCCTCTTTATTTCAAAACTAAACGCAGATATTACTGTACCCTTTGCACCAGACGTCTCATCATCCAATAATTTTACCTAATCTTATGATATAGCCTCTCTTTTTTCATCAGTCTTGTGTGTCCTTGAACTTTCAAGAAAACAAAGATGTATAATCTTTTGGCTTTTCAGGTATAAAGGGTGTGTATGTTTTATCTAAGTTTTATAAGTTTGATTTACGAAATGATTAGCAAAAGATTGTTCTGGTGGAACTATTCTTGTTTTGTCTTGCATTTGCTCTCTGTTTACCTTTCGGTTCATGAAAGTCCACACTACGAAATTGCTCTGATTTGTCTGATATCATGGAAGCCACATATGGGTATTATCTGTTCAAACATATTGTCTTGAAAACTAATCCAAATAGCAATCATATCATATATATATATATATATAAAAAAAAGAGAATTCTAGGCCTGCCTACGTGGCGTCATCACAAATCATGATTCCTTTTTTAATTTATTTATTTTCAAAACTACCCTTTTCTTTTCGTGAAAGTTGTGACTTTTATGAAAAATTGCGACTTTAATGAAAAGTTGCGACTTTAATGAAAAGTTGCGATTTTAATGAAAAGTTGCTACTTGTATGAAAATTTGTGACTTTTATGAAAAGTTGCGACTTTTATGAAAAGTTGCAACTTCTATAAAGAGTTGCGACTTTTATGAAAAGTTGTGCTTTTTATGAAAGGTTATGAACTTTTCGAAGGGTTGTAACTTTTCTGAAGAGTTGTGACCTTTCCGATAAGGCACAATAAATATTTGTTCACACTACTCTTTGTTGTCTAGCTATAAATAGAGGAATTTTCTCTCATTTTAAAACAACGAAAATTCTGAACTTCTTCTTCTTTTTCTGCACAATTAAATATTAGTGTACAATATTTTCCTTTCTGTTTCATCCTATTGTTACAGATCCTGGAGTCATTAATTTATGCTTATGTTATTAATTGTTATTTTTTAATACATGTTTTAAACTTTGTTGTTTATGTTTCTGCAAAGTTATTGTTATGAGTATTTGATAGTATAGATTAAATAACACATGTTAATTGAGTATTCACGCAAATTTTCTCGACTGAAATTGTTGAAGGTACGCAAAAAAAATTCCTTAAAGATCTATACTATCATCTCTTGAAGACAAAATTCACCCAAACAAACTAAATAATTTGTGTAATTTTTTTCCTTTCAAGTATATATAATAAGTTGAATTGTTGTCCAATATCATACATTTTCCCTTTAATTTTTCATTTTAATAATTTCTTATGATACATTAAAATGGAGAACTTTAAAATGATATATGTAAAACAAAAGGTAGAGCTGAACTTTCTATACGTTAGAATTAGAATATTTGTTCATTTTTTCATCCTTTTAAAATTTATTTATCCCTTCACCAATAATTATTTATTTATTGGAAATTTAATTTCTCCGGTACGGTTGATGTTCATTTGAATTCCCAAAAATATCAAGTAATAACACTTCCTGTGCAAAAAGATATATTATAAAATCAAATTAAAGATGATTGATCGAAGGATAAATGATAGATATTATAATTATCATCCTCCTTTACATTATTAATGTTTGTTACTATGTAATCTTGTATGAAAGATAATATAGTATTTTAGTTTTAATGACTCATAGGTTTTAAATATTATTTTATAAATTCTATGATATTAAATTTTCGGGCAAAGCGCAGGTGATTTTACTAGTTCAGCAAAATCTTGAAGGTTCTTTAACTATTTTGCTCGAGTAAAACTTAGTGAATATGATTCCAATGAAATATTTTCCTCTTAACAATATCAGCTAAATCAAACACCATAATTGAAGTATTCCCTTCTCCATTCTCCTATTCGAATCGTTATAGTGCATTCTTATTTTTCTGTGGAATCCAGTGCCTCACTAGCTCGGGTTTGTTTCATCACAGATGTCTTTCAAGTATTGTGATGATTACTTTTCCTATAATTGATGTCCATCTGTCCGGAAATGCTTTATGAAAAGGATAGATCTGTATACACAAAGTTGTTGAAGATTATATATTTATATTACATTGATCTTGCTTTATGCACTACATTAAACATGGAAAATCTTGTGAAGGTATTTAGTTTCTGCAGCTGTACATTGGAAGTAATTTCACTTAGGCCTCAATTAGTTCTCTAATTGGTTTGCTGCTTATGTTAGCTGATGGAATATCAGTGAATTCCGAGAGTATAGCCCTGAACTCATCTCCTGTAAGAGTCTCCTTTTCTAGCAGCACGTCCACTAACTTGTCGATTGCCTCCCTGTTGTTCCTTATGTGGTTCTTTGCAATTTCATATGCTCTCTCAATTATGTGCCTTACAGATTCATCAATGTCTTCTGCTAGTTTCTCTGACATTTGATTCCTTGATAGCATTCTCAGCACCACATCGCCACTTTGTGCTACTGGATCTGTTAACGTCCATGGTCCAATCTCAGACATCCCAAACATTGTAACCATCTGTTCAGGTTACGAACATTGACAAATTAAAACTTGTGAGTATTCGACTATAATATTGTTTTCTTTATTATTTGGTGCAACAAGAAAATATGCTAAAGTGAATACCTGTCTTGCTATTTGAGTTATTTGTTGCAAGTCTCCTGCTGCACCAGTAGTGATTTCTGGTTCACCAAAAATTAGTTCCTCTGCAGCTCTACCTCCTAAGCCTCCCACTATTCTAGCAAAGAGTTGCTTCTTGGAGATTAAGGTTGGATCTTCACCAGGAATGAACCATGTAAGACCGCGAGCTTGCCCTCTTGGGATCAATGTCACTTTTTGTACTGCATCATGGCCAGGGGTCAATGTCCTACAAGCACAAGAACTCACTCTTAGTACCTTGTCTTTTGATTACAAGAACTTACTCCTAAACTTGTCCGGTTATTTTATTTAGACACCTTATTTAAGGGCATGGCCTATTGAACACCTAATGTTAGTTGAAAAACAAACCACAGAACAATTGAAGGGGCAAGAAATAATTGCTGACTTACGCGCAGACAGCATGTCCAACCTCATGGTATGCTACCAGAATCTTGTTCTTTCCATCTGTCATTGTAGTTCCTTCCATTCCAGCGACAATTCTATCGATGGAATCATCTATCTCTTTTGAGGTAATCTTATCTTTTCCTCTCCTTCCAGCTAGAATGGCAGCTTCATTCATCAGGTTTGCAAGATCTGCACCACTGAATCCTGGTGTTCTCATTGCAATAACACTTAGAGACACATCTTTGTCAAGCTTCTTATTGTTACTGTGAACCTTCAATATTTCTTCTCTTCCTCTTATATCAGGCAGTCCAACAGCTACCTATTGAATTACAATATAAATGTAATATCAATATTAGTGAAGTGTATCCTGGAAACTGAAATCTTTTTGGGAATTTTACATTAAAAAACTCATTTCTTACCTGTCTATCAAACCTTCCAGGTCTAAGCAAAGCTTGATCAAGAATTTCAGGCCTATTAGTAGCAGCAATGACAATGACTCCAGTGTTTCCAGTAAAACCATCCATTTCAGTAAGAAGTTGGTTTAGTGTCTGCTCTCTTTCATCATTTCCTCCACCAATACCAGTTCCTCTCTGCCTCCCAACAGCATCAATTTCATCAATAAAGATTATGCAAGGCGAATTTTGTTTCGCCTTGTTGAATAAGTCCCTGACTCTAGAAGCTCCTACACCGACAAACATCTCAATGAACTCTGAGCCAGAGAGAGAAAAGAATGGCACCCCTGCTTCCCCGGCAATCGCCTTAGCCAGCAATGTCTTCCCTGTCCCTGGTGGCCCTACTAAGAGAAATCCCTTTGGTATCTTTGCTCCAACTGCAGCAAACTTCTCTGGAGTCTTCAAGAACTCAACAATCTCTTGAAAATCTTGTTTTGCTTCATTAACTCCAGCCACATCATCAAATGTTACTCCTGTATTTGGTTCCATCTGGAATTTGGCTTTGCTCCTGCATTGTCCACAAACAAGTTAAGAATATCAATCCATTAGACATAAAGTTCAATCTTGATCATGTTTTTTAAGTTTCCAGTCCAGCATACCTTCCTAATCCAAAAGGCAAGTTTGGACCTCCAGGGGTATTTGAAGAACTTCTCAACAGCAAATAGCCAAGCAATATCAATGGAAAAGCCAAGTTCCCAAGTAAATCAAGAAGTGGTCCAATTACATTCATTTCAGGGAGATGAGCAGCAAAATCTACCTTCTTGTCTTTAAGTTTTCTCACCAGTTCTGGTGGCAATCCTGGCAACTGAATTTTAACTCTCTGGACTTTGTTAAGAGCAGGATTGATCAATATCTCAGCAACAGCACTGTTCTCAAAGAAATCAACTTTCTTGACAGCACCTTGATTCAAGTAATCCAAGAATCTTGAATATGACATTCTACTTGAAGTTACCTCAACTGGTGCTTCAGTCTCAGCTCTTGCTGACTTAGACAAAGTCCCTGCTACAAGGCTCAAACCACTAGTACTCAACAGTTTCCTCCTGTTTAGTCTGGTGTCTGAATGTGTTTTCTGACATGGGGTTTCTTTATTGGAGAACTTAGGATTGTAAGCATCCTTGGAAAAGTCTTGGGATTTGCATAGTGGAAACTGAGAGACAGACAAAGAAAGAGCAGTAGACATTTTGTTTTCCTCAACTTAGGCTTTTTGTGTTTATGAATTATGTATTGCAGTTTGGGAAGTTGAAGGCAGTTGACAACTTTGGATGGAGAGTTAGTAAAAATGTTATAATATATAGTTAGTTATATAGGATTTGAAGGGGACTATTTTGTTTGGAATTATGTTTGTGATATATATTTGGTAGTATCAAGTATGTACTTGGTTATTCATGAAGGGTCTAGAGTAAATGATGACTCATGTCTTATATATATTAGGATATGATGTGATGGAAAATAGAGAAGAAGCATATCTTAATTTATAATTACTAGACATTATATCAGTTTAACCATACACTTGGAGAGAAAATTGTGGTCTATTGTTTGGACAAATTCTAGTGGGCACTTTTACATGAACTTTTGGTTAAAAAAGAAGCAAGAAAAGTTCAAATAGTTTTACATGAAATCCTAGTGTCATATAAATATAATCATTTATTCTAGTGGAAAACATAATATTTTTAGACGTTAAAACATGCAAGACTATTAATTTTAATTCATTAGATAATCCACGATCTAATTTTGATATGATGTTTGCTCTTTTTTTTAACCACTGCTTTAATATTCTCAAATCTCAATCACAAAAAAATATTGTATAAATTAAATTAATATTATAAATTTTATATTCAGTCAAATATTGTGAGAGTAATAATATATGTTTATATTGTATAAATTAAATTAATATTATAAAATTTATATTCAGTCAAATATTGTGAGAGTAATAATATATGTTTTGAAAACGTCGGTGCATCAACCCAAACACTTGCGAGTTGCGAGACATACACTATTATAACTAAGTATATTTTCTTAGGATGGAAAAATAAGTAATTTAGAGTTTAGAGTTTCTGATGGATAAAGAAATCTTTAAACCCTTTGCTTTGTCTCTTCGATTATTATCAAGCACCTGATTTGACGAATGAGGCTGATTAGGGCGTGTGTTGGTACGGAAACTATTTTTTACAGAATTCTTTTTAACAAATGTGTTTCAGGAAAATAAGTGGGGTTTTTTAATTATTTTTTTATTATATTTATAAAAAAGCAAGAAAATATTATTTTAAAAAATAAAATAAAATAAAATATATATGTACATATATATGCAAAATACTATGGGTGCGGAGGGTGAGTGTAGGGTGTGGGGCTATAGGTTGTGGGGATGGTATGAGGTGTCATTATGAAACTTGTTTTTTTTCATATTAAAATTATTTTTCTTATTTTTAAGAAACTTGGTTTTTGAAAAAATATTTTTTTCAAAAAGGAAAAACATATATTGAACAAATAAAATTGAAATGGATAAAGTATCTAAGCCTTGGGTGGAGCTAGGTGGGAGTAAGGAGTTCATCTGAATTTTTTTTGACAAAAAATTACAATGTATATTTAAGATTAAAATTACTTTTTAGAGATTTTATATAATAAATGTTGGATTCATTATCTTGTTCATGTGTTTAATTTTTCCTATTTTAAACTCTCTTAATAAAAATTCTTATTTCATTATTATCTAAATCCTGAATACTTTATTATAACAAACACAATTTATTTAGCTCTCGTTTGATCATACATTTTGAAATTAAAACTGAAAAACTTGACCTTTTAAAACTACGTTTGGAAATACATTTTACTTTTAATATTTGAAGTTTTGCAAGAATTCAAAAACTGGTTCTTTTAGTACTTCGATTATTTTTTGAAAATAGATGTTTAAAATTTCATAAAAAGATCAAACAAAAGACTAAAATGTGATTCAAAATATAAGCTTAATAGTAGTGGGTAGACGAAGAAGCGTTTATAATATCGAGAAACGGACAAAGAAACTTTTCATGTCTTGCTTTATGGCTAGTTGACACTGTACGAGATGTTGGAATTTTAAAATCAAAGCTTTTAATAGTAGTCCAGTCCAGTCCCCATTTATTAATGCATTCGAACTTTCCGGTATTTCCTCGTCTTCTGTCTTTCCATTTCCTGGAAACAAAAAATAAATAAATGGAAGAAGCAAAAAAAGAACTTGAAATTTTGGAAACTCAGCATCCTAACAAATTTGAATATCTCAAGTTGGAACTAAGATCCTTCATATCTTTTCTTGAATCTCACTACTCTGACACTCTTCCTTCTTCCTCCTATGTTGATACTCAAGGTAATTTCTTTTGTCTCTATTTGTCTTGTTAGTTTTATGTGCTGATGTTGAGTTTGTTGTTTTTGGGGGTTTGTATAGAGTCATCAAGTAACAGGAAGAGGAAAAATGGAAGCTTTGGTAGTAAAGAAGAACCTAAGAAGAAGCTGCAAAGGGTAGGACAGGATACTGTGGGATGTAGCAAGAGGAGTAGGATTGATGTTGTTATGGAGAGGGCTCAGGCATGTCTACAGAAAATTCAACGATTCAAAACTAGTAACAAGTGATTTTCTTGTAAATGCATATATAGTTCGACTCGCAAATAATGAGTTCAGTTGGAATTAGAGGATTTGGTGAAATCTATTTTATTCGGGGGGACTGGTTTTTGACATAGGATGAGATGAAGGGTTGGTTCTTGGCTTATGTTTAAACTACTATTGTAAATTTTGAAGGCCATTGGGCATTTTGTAATGATCTTCACTAATATCATGTAACAGCACTAAATATGTTTGTGTAGTAAAAGAAAGCAAGCTGCCACCACTTGCTAGTGACTCTTATGTCTCTATGCTTGTCGTTATCTATATACTCCTTTGGGTTTTGGTGAAACTTTTCTGATGCAAAAGAAGCATCATTGACCCTGAAAGGGGGCTCAGTGAACTGTCACCTCACCATAAGGTGAAGATCTTGCATTAATAAGTGCTCAATTAAAAACATATGTTGCATACAACTCTGCTAAGAAAAAATCAACTCATACAGTGCCCATGGTTCTCTACCTTTTTTTTTTCTTTTTGGCATTGAGGTGGATGGGTAGAATAATAGAACTGACTGATCTATGGACGAAAAAACTTTAAACTATATTTGACATTCTAAGAGACAGCATGCATTCTGTGGTGGTTTGATTTCAGGAATTTAAAGCATGGTATGAAAAAGGAATGGAGGAAGAGTGGAATATCATTTATATCAAATGGTGCATTATTTCAAACTAAATTCCAAAAATATAGTTTACATTCTTCTTCAACTAATATCAGCTTTCAACTCACTCGTCTGACTCAACTCATACACAAGGATGAATGAAGGATCCACAAAGAGTTTCTTTTTTCAATAAACGTGGTATCCAGATTGCATCTCGACTATTTCACTTGGTACCTGCTATCTCCTGCCAGCAAGGAGACTGGGTAATTCTATCAAACAACACTAAGGCAGATGGGCAAAAACAACTAAGGTTTTTTTGTCTCTACTGGATTTTGTGGGATTTGTTAGTAAAGTACAACACAACTTGCAGAGATTAACACCCAACAGTGATTATTTTGTGACCAAAGTGAGATACACAATGAAACTTGTCCTGTCTACATTTTAGAAACTGAATTCAAGCATCCATCTGAATGCTCAGATCCCCTTCGCTGGCTTTCCCACCTTCACAACAACTTCTTCCAGCATTTACAAGTGGAGCTGGTATCTACATTGGCAAAGTAGATTTGCAACAACTGAAAAGAGTCGCGCAAAGTTCAGAAAACCGGACACTGCAAACATTACAGCCTGTGCTTCAGCCAAAGATCAAAACAACTCTCTTAGGTTATCAACCAAACATTCACTTGCACAGGTCATCCGTCATACAGCACTGTTATAATTGTAAAAGGAGACTCGGCCTTTTCCTCAGAGGCAGATCTCTATGCTAATTGGCGGATAATTCATTCCCGCTGACAACAATTTGAATGTCACACATGACCCATCTCCCTGAAGGTTAACAATAAGACAAAATCAATAAACCAGATATATAGCTTATAGCTTTTTTTCAACATGGAAAAATCAAGACATGACTGCTACGACTGTTCTGTCAATGAAAGGTGGCACATGGATATAACATCAGATAATACTTGATTTGTCTTCCAACGTGAACTGGCTATATATGCAAACTCTCACAGATCAGCCAACCTACCATCCCACTATATTAGTTGAAAGGTCGCTAAACATTAAGTCTATGACCTTAGTTTCAGATACATGCAGGATGTGTTTCATGTGCATACGAGTCTTTGCTTTGCATTGGTTTTCACTTAACTTCGAAAAACCTCAAGTGGTAAGATTAGCTTTCTTGATGATAAACAGATGATATTACCGTGTAGAGCCGTGAGATATATTTAACTTGTTTCTGCCTCTATAAGATATGTTGAGAAGTCAGGAAAAGCGGGAGTTCAATTTTTTGATAATATAAAAACATGTGCTCTTTCTGAAAGATTGTAATGAAATGAGTCTGAGCCCTGAGGAAAGTTGAATGGATATAGACGACTAATATAACCAATCTTAACTAGTAGTTTGTAATTGAGGCATAGTTGATTGATTGGGCGACAACATACTGAAATGTCACAGACTAGAATGTCGTGGTCCATCTAAAAGTAAAGTGAAAGCAATGGTTGTGCTTTTGAATGAAAGGCTTTCAAAACTACCTGATAAAATGAACAATATATAACTTGTGTTCTCAATCCTTACCTCTAATTTCATTTGCTAAGAATTTGTTCAAGCCTCTTGACTTCTGTGATCCTTTCCATCAGGCCTTTAGCAATAGCAAAGCTTCCTGCATTTATGGTACGGATGCAAGCTATAGGTAAACTAATCTTCATCTGAATCAGTCTTCACCTCCTCAGTGAAACCATCTTCCCCCTGGCTCACACCTGTTGGCTCGGAATGACCTCTAGACAACCCTCGCCGTCCCAAAATAACAAGATCAAGAAGCTTCCTCCTAGCCTCATACACTGGATTTGGTTCAATCAAGCATCCTCTTTCATAAGCCTCCCTCAAAAAAACTGTATGCCTATACCCTTTCGTCGAAAGATAAAATATCCCTGGATGATCCAAAAATAAGTCCCTTACATTCAAATCAATCCCAAACCACTTTCTAAAATGACTAATCTTCTCTACCTCAACCATTTTCTCAACTGTCAAACTCAAAAACTCGTGGACAATACCAACTGCCCTCTTCTCCATCTCCATCATCCCAATCTTATTTTTCCTCTTCTTTCCAATCTCCACAGCTTCATACGGCCCCACATACTTCAACCGTTGCCATTCTTTTACCTTTGCCTTAAAACTCCTCTTCAACTTCATCCCTGGTGGATAATTATGCTTAAAACTATACAAAATCTCATTCCTATCAACCCCACAATCCTCTTTACAACATTCCACTACCCTCCAATTATCAACAGCAGCCACTAACTCCCCCTTTGGTATATCCCCAACAAGTTTCAACAAATGAGTGTTTGGTTCATTCCCACTATCAACAAGTGCAAAAAGATCAGATTTTTTCAAGATTACACTTTCCTCAAAATCATCAGGCAACCCAAGTTCCCTAAAAACCTTGAAAATGGCTCTAAGGGGCAATGATTTAGTCACTGACATCGACAACAAACGCACCAAACGGGTTACTACAAGTGGTAAAGTAGAATTGATAGCTGTAGCCTCTTGTTGGGTGATTTTGAGGGCGGTTTCCGTCAGTGTACAATAAGGTTGTAATTTGATAGGGTGGTGGAAAATGTTGAAGATGTGGGGGTACTTACGGAGGAAATGGGTGGCGCCGCGGTTGAGATGGAGGCGCTGGGATAGGCGGTTGAGGAAATCGAGGGAGACGGAGGGAGGTGCGGCGGCGTTGGTGGTTGTACCGAGGATGAGGTCTTGAATTGCGATTACTTTGAAGAGGTTTTTGTACTTGTCCATGAGTTTTTCGAAAGTGGGATCTCGGTTTCTTGAGGCTACGTATTCAGCTGAGGTGGTTTTTCGGCGGAGGAGGACGGCGGTGGGTGGTTTATGGCTTAGTTTTTGGAGGAGATGGGTCAGCATGATTCAAGTGAAACCAAATTGCAATTTTTTTTTAAGTCAAATTTTTTTGTCCAATTAATATTAGAGCAAACCTTTTTGATATTTTTAATAATAAAGATAAATAAAAATTTTAAAATAATAAATAAAGTCTCTTCAACAAAAAATTTATAATTTTTTTAAAGAATTTTATATTTCAACTATACATTATTCTCTACATCTAACTAAATTATCATCTACTTATATTAAATACATCTTAATATTCAATCGTCTAAATATTAAAAATCCATTAACAACAGGTTTCAAAAAAAAGCCTTAAAAAGAACCAACAAAAAAGAATATATTAGAGCAAACCTTTTTGTAAAATTAATAAAGATAAATAAAATTTGACGAAAATTTTATAATTCTTTTAGGATTTTTATATTTCAACTATATATTATTCTATATACCTAACTAAACTAATGATCAACTTGTATTCAAACATATCTCGATATAAATTGTCTAAATATTGAAAATCAATATAACAAGTGCTGAAAATCAATTAATAACAGGTAAAAGTTAAGATTGAATGTTTTTTACCCATTTAGTTTTGATTTTAGAACTTTAATTTTGATTTCTAACCCTTCTTAATCTCTATCCATTTAATCAAACAAAATTACTATGAATGTCCTAGGTAGGTTAGATGGACAGAATTAACCACATGAAGTGTTACATGACACTTTTAAAAATTCTAAATGAAATATGTATCAAATATATAAGCAAATAATCATCATGAGTATTTTAATATAAAAAGGGTGTTAATTTAAGTAGGTAAACGAAACAAGATTACAATTCAAATATAAATTTTATGAAAAATAATAATTTGAATATATTTTTAACTATTAGCTCAACTTTCTAACACACATCGCACCAAAAATCAAATAAACAATCATCAATACTAATGAACATATAGAGAAAATGGTCAGATGACCTCCCAATCTATTACCAGATTTCCACTACTCACCTATACGTCGCGGAAGTCCTATTGCCTCCCTAAACCACTTTAGAATGGAATAAATAACCCTTTAAGTACTGAGTTGACATAGAGAGTGTAAGTGAGTTGTTTATTATTATTATTATTTTTTTAAATCCGTTTCTTTTCATTTTTCTTTTTTCTTTCTCTTTCTTTCTTCTTATTTATCTATACAACTTTACATTTTTCACCATTATCATTGTTGAAGCTTTTTCAATAGATGTTTGGTATAAAAATTATAACAACTAATGCATTTTATGAATAAATAATCTTTCAATAAACATATTTAAAACATATCTAACAAATTAATTTTATTTTTTTTTAAAATACCCATTAATTATTTTTTTTAAAAATCATGGACTCAAAAGTAACAAAATCAAAGTGAAATAATTGTATACTTAAAAAAATATCTCCAAACTTATTAAAAGAAACTAAAACAAAACAATTTTTTCTACATTTTAAAAAGGAGTAAATTGGAACTTGGAAGGAGTATTGCTTTTGTTTCTTTTTTTGTACACTATAAATACATGACCCCTCTTTATTTCTTTTTTCTCAATCAAAGGCACTCAACTTTTTTGAAATACTCCGATTTTCTTTTTTTATACTGAGGAAAAAAGCTCCGGTGCCGGAGAAGAAATCGGCGGGCAAACCTCAATCGACAGCTCGTCGTTGGTGTACAATCTTGAAAATATAAAAGAAAATCAAGAAAATGGTTTGGGGCCTTTTTCCTATTGATCCTCTTCCAGGTTCTATACAGGCTTCTCTCAACTTGTTGTTTCTTTCCTTAAAAATTACACTTGACCTAGTAACCAAGAAAGCAATGATACTAAAAGTTCACTTGACCTAGTAATCAAGAAAGCAATGATACTAAAAATTCACTTGACCTATTAATCAAGAAAGCAATGGTACTAAATGTCACTTTTAGGATTGATATTACTTATTAATCAAGAAAGCAATTATTTATCCCTCTTTTTTCTCTTTAAGTTTATGGAATATTAAGCACTCAAAAGGGTGTGACCTAGTGATCAATGAATGGAATATTAAGCCCTCAAAAGGGTGTGACCTAGTGATCAATGAAATGGGAGGGGAGGAGAACCCATGATGTTTCGGGTTCAGATTCCAGCGGAGGCAAAACTAGATGATTTCTTCCTGTCTGCATAAGCCATTGTGGGGCTGAGTTATGGTACTTGTGCTGTGAGTCCAGGATTTTGTCTTTGTTTCTGTTATTATGCCTATAATAGGTTTGGTATGAGTAGAGACTTGTATTTTAGCATAGGACGATTTATAGAAACACTAGGTTTAGAGAACCTCCACGTCTGCCTTAAAAGACAAATTGCACTTAGGTGTTTTGGCATAACAATCAATTAATTGAAATGAAAACCATGGGAGATCAGATTCAAATACTACTAGTGGCAGACGAGGTTACATGAATTATATAACTGTCTAAGTGGCAGAGTTATGTGGTAACTGTGCCATTAGGAGCTAGTAGATACCTAGTAGACTCTACTTTTTGAG
>NC_064293.1:33404632-33416811 GCF_019186545.1 Solanum stenotomum
TTGTATGAAATAACAAACTATTAATTCAAATTAAATGCTATAGCCATAGTTTATTTTAATTGTAATTCGCAGAAAATATCCTCTTTTTTTGTCATCTGATTCGGTATACAATTATCCATTTTATACATTTCGGTATAAAATGTGTTTGTGTTTGTATAAAGCGAGAGAAAAGTATATATACAAATACAAATACATATATTTTCGTCCTATACACTTATAATTATACAAATATAGATCTTATTATACAAATTACAACGTATACATGAATTTATACAAAACTGAACAATTTGTATAAAATTGGATGTTTGTAGCGAATTATACAAATCAAAAGCTCCATAGCAAACATAAAATTTGCTATGGAGCGCAATTATGCAAATTATAGCTATAAAATACAAATTTGATTTTTATGTTTGCTATGAAGTTGCTCAATAATATATGCATAACTAATACTTGCATAACTAAATCCTGCATAATTAAACTTTGCATAACTAAACCTTGCATAACTAATACCTGCATAACTCTAACCAGTAACCAAACGACCCTAACATATAGAAAATTAACTAAAATGGGTTGTTGATCGGGCACTAAATGGAATAATTACATCAATCCAAACCCCCAATTTAAATCACTAAGGGCCCGTTTGGCCATGCGATATGGAATCATGATATAGAATCATAATATGATATCACAATAGGAAATTATGAGACTAAATTGAAGTTTTGTTTGGACATGCGATATGGTATTTGTATTGTATATTTTCTCATAAAAACATAAGAATCTTATAAGTTGTAAAACTATTAAAATAGCCATAATTGTTTATTCAATCTTACCGGCCAAATAAACCAAAAATTATAAAATCGCGTAATTATAAATCATTACAAAACTATTTTTCTCCTCTTAAGTAACTCTTTCATCTAACTTTAATTCAATAAAAAAAAATGAACATAAATTGTAGTGTACTAATCTTTAATATAATTCTCCACATAGTATGGACAATCTCCTCACGCTGAACTTGCATTTCTCGAACCAACATTGTTACTTTGAGTCATTTGTTGGTCAATATCATTCACACCTATATTTTCATGCTCATAGACCATAAATATTTCATCACTCATTTGGTATTCTCGCAAATAATTATGTAACACTGCACAAGCTATGACAATTTTCACTTGTGTGTCAATATCATAATGGTTCATGCCTTGTTTCGGTAGTTTGAATCTATTTTTCCAAGCTCCAAAAGTCCGTGGGGTTGTTTTAACAAAATGTAAACTTGTGGATCAATTTTTGTGTTAAAAAAAATCTCAAATCATAATATGGAACTCCCATATAATTTCATATCATAATTTTTGGAGAATATGGCCAGTATTCCATCTCATGATATGGAATCAGCGTGAAATCGCATGTCCAAACGCTGATTCCATCTCACGATTCTATATCGTGATATGGTATCGCATGACCAAATGCCTACTAAGTGTCGCGAATGAGACAGACCAACTCAGGCCCGACCCTCCGTTAAACGTGAAGCCCTTCTTGCATATATGTCATTTTAATTGAATATTACCCAACTATCATGTGAAATTAAAGTTAACTTTTTAGAGGTACAAAAAATATCTTAGATATTTAGTAGAACTTTTTAGAATTTTGTAGGGTAATATTTTTTACATTTGTACTTGAGAAAAATTTAGATAGTCTAGAATATTAAATACTTGAGGAGATATTTGTAGAGGAGGTTGGAACATTCTAGATTCTTAGTATCTTGAATCATCCCTACATAACTATAAAGAGGGGTGGCATTAGACATTTGTAACAAAACCCAATTGAAAGCAATTCAAGAGTGTTCTTCCATAACAAAGTTCTCCTATCCAAATTCTTTCTTTTCTTTTCTAGCTTCCTCTTCTTTAGTTGAGTCTTCCGTTCTTAGTTAACGATCTTGAGCTAGCAGAAGGTTTCTTGATTATACTCTTCATTTGCTATTCTCTGCATATAATCAATCAGAACTAGGGGTGTGCAAAAATTGAACCGACCAATAAATCAAACATAAAAAATGTTATTGGATTATTAGGTTTTTAATGGGTTTATAAAAAAAAGTTATTAGGTTATTGGTTCGGTTACGATTTTTACTATTGGGTTATTGCGTAAACTGATAACCCAATAAGAGAGTTATATATAACTACTTTACCCTTCCTAAATATTAAATATTAATAATTTAATACATAACTAGACACTATAACTATATCAAATTATTAGTACTCTACTCACTTCACACTAGACCTCTTTACTAGTCTTTATTGTTTACTCAAAACCTAAAGCCTAAAGTAAGGGTTCACAATTGTAGCTATTTGATTTTAGTTTTAGTTTTAGTTTGTAATTGTAGGTTGTAGAATTTGCAAGTTTGTAAAAGTCGGTAATTTGATTAACATAAGAAATTTCATACTATGTTTGGTGTTTGTTGGATACTTGAAGCTGTGTGGACTAGTGGCGGAACCAGGATTTTAATAAGAGGGTTCGAAATCTGAAGAAAAAAACACACGAAGTAGCCGAAGGGGGTTCGACGTCTACAATATACACCTAAAAAATTATTTTAACCATGTATAAATGCTATAATTTTCTGCCGAAGGGGATTCGGATGAACCCCTAGCAATAAGGTCCGCCACTGGTGTGGACTTTTCATTAACAATGGAAGACTTGTGTTTGGTCGTTGATGAGAAAGTTGCAATTTGATGAAGAGGAACACTTTGCCATTTACCTATATATTTTTGACCATAATATGTGTAGTGACGTTTGCTCGGGTCAAGATGGGTGGCTGAATTCGGGCAAAAACAATCCATTATAACCCAATTTGTCCAAACTCAATATGATTTTTCTTTTTGTTGTTTTATACTTTTATAAATTTGTTTGACTACAAAATAAAACTAATTAGTTTTTTTGTTTCCATGCATCAATCTAAGGCTACATCCCAAATCATTCCAGTCTTTTAGATGTGCTGACTTGATCTATGCCCAGTCTAACCCTCTTCAATTAAGTTTGGACGAATTACATGATTTATATTTTCATGAGTTAAATTTGATATTCTTATTAGGCCTGAATTTTCAAATATAAGAAAGGTTTATGGTAGGGGCCATATCCAATATGTGGAATTTGTGGACTAGATAAGTCGTTCAAGACTACCTTGTTTGCTAGTAATTGGAAATTATGGGCAGAAGAAAATTGTAGACCTCAAAACATAAATTTAATAGCTCATTAGATAGGTAAATGCCAACGATTCAAAGAATAAATATCTCAAAAGATCACTCAAGCATGTGAAATTATTTAAGAAAGTATTCAACTTGATTTTGTATCAATAAAGTCATTCAACTTATGAATTTTCTTTTATAAAATCACTCATGCTAAATTATTTTTCTACAAAATCATTATAACCAATAGATAAAAGAGATAATTGCACAAACTACCCTTCAAGTTTAGTTTCATAATACTTACTTCCGTTGTAGTTAATAATATTATGTTTACCTCTTTTGTTCAATAATTTTCTTAACTTAATATTAATTCAACTGTCCAAGCATTAAGCGTTAATGTACTTGGCTCCGACTTCGTCTCTTCAAGTAATTTTTCAGTTTGGTCTTATTGCAAACAAAAAATAATAATTTATGAAATGGATTTTAAAAATATTCATATCAATAACTATTACCCTATTAAAAATATTGAGGAAACACGACAGCAAAATAGTGAAAATAAATAAAAGAAGACAACAAACCTATAATTTTTCAGAAAATATTTCAACTTATAACCTCTTCGGTAAACCTGCTTCCTTGGTTTTCAATTGAAATTTCATTTTAAACTTGTGGATTGAATATTTGATACTAGTCTTTTAATTTGATACTCCCTCCGTTTCACAAAGAGTAGCCTAGTTTGACTTGACACGAAGATTAAGAAAATAAAGAAGACTTTTAAATCTTGTGGCCCTAAATTAAAGTTATGTCAAATGTACAAAATTTCCCTTTAATCTTGTGGTCTTAAACATGTCACGTGGAAAGTTGAAAGTAAAATGTTACCAAAAAAGAAAAGAGGTCATTCTTTTTGAAACAAACTAAAAAGGAAAGGGGGTTATTCTTTTTGAAATGGAGGGAGTATTATTTAGTGTGACATGCATGTTTATACCGAATAAAAAAATTGTTTGTTTTGCAAAGTTAGTTTTTTTTTATAAATTGAATAAAAAGATGTTATAAAATTAATTAAATTAAATAATATATGATAAAGGGAGATCATTAATTTTTATATTGACAAAAATTAGGTTAAGAAAATAAATATTAAAAAAAGAAGAAGATGTAAGCATAATATTATATAAAAACTTACCACGGAAGGAAGTATTACTACAAAAATTAAGGAGCGGAGCATATATAATTGATGTCCTTACCTATCTTTAGTGGAGAATTCCGCAGATAATAACGAAGCGAGGATTGCTTGATGAAAATCAGAAAGCGAAAAGCTGGTAAGCATATACGGACATGGCCACAAGCAGAAGGCGGACAGTAGTAGTGTTTGCTCTTCTTAGCATTGCATGTTTGCAGAAAGATAATTACAAGGATTAATATAAAATATTTAAGCTGAGAGTTTCCTTTAGATATTTGTGTATTACTCAGGTAAAGCTGAGACTTCACTATTAGTATTATGTATAAGAGTAAATGCAATAAAACCATCTAGCTAGCTAATTGAAGTTTTGTGGACTTCTCATTACCAATATTACTCCTGTGGGTCCCAAGCCAATGGAAGACTTGTGTTTGGTCCCCATGAGAAAGTTCTAACTTGAAGAGAAGACTTTGGCGTTTACCTATTTATTAATGATGTTGGAGATGGAAATGCAAAGTTTCTTAAAAATGAGGAAAATGATTTCAAGTTTTTTTTAACGAATTGCTCATATTTTGGGATGGTTTTAAATTTTTGTCTTTGCTTCTCATTTAATGAAAATTTGTGGACAAAATATCCTTTACTATGACCTAATTTCACAAGGTAAAGGTTTAGAGAAGTTTTATATTATTCAAAAAAGTTCCGTAGGAATTAAGTGCCATAATTTGTGGTTAAGAACTTTTTAAGTCTTAATATTCTGAAACTAATTAGCTTATACCTTGAAAGGCATAAGTAGTCATGTATTGCAATTTTATTTTATTTTTGGTTTGTTTTTTTTTTTAATTTCAGGCTTTTCGGCCACTTATTTTGATTAAAAGTGTCCAAAAGACAAAAATTAAAGACCATCAATCTGAGGGGGAAAAATAAAGACCACCTAAAATAGGGTCATTTGCAGGAATGAAAGTAGGAAACAAAAGTTTCATAAGTAACCTTCCAAATTCATTATCTCCACTCTACCCATCAACTCTCACTCTTGACTATCCCACCCGTATAGTATTTAACTAGTTTTCGAACACGTGCGTTGCATGTGTAGATCGTGCTAATTAGTATAAATACTTCTAAAATATAAGTGTACGATGTGTAAAATACAAGCTCAAATCAATGAACGATGAGCATATTCAATTGATATTATGATCATTGCAAGGCACATCATACAAAATTATTGTTATCTAGTGAATTGCAAAACTAATACTATAATGACTTCAATTCTACAATTCTTATAATATATAAAGTATTCAACTTGTTAAAAGTTCTTTTTTTAATATGTTACAACACATAATTTAAATGTCGACATTATAGCAAAAGATTTAATGCCTTAAAGTTTCCGCCTTCTTTTTAAGGAATAATGCCCTCCACTTTTTTACAAATGCATACATATCGAGAACTTGTTGTTGAAGGAGAGTGGTGTTTTGTAATAGTTGTAGAGAAATTCGATCAACATATGTCTTCCTTAGGATGGCTAGTAGATCATTATCAATTTCATAGTCTAAACCTACAAAAAAGGTATTTATTTGTCACGATCCGATTTCTCAAGTCATGATGGCACCTAATATAACCCGCCAGTAGGTAAGCCACCCCGTAACCCGGAACAACAAGTAATGGGTCTGAGGGTAGAAACTAAACAAGAGTAGGCAAATAACAATATAAACAGGCAGAAGCAAACCAAAAACATATATACAAATAAAGATCCCTCCCAGAACCTGGAAGTCACTAGTACAGAGCTACTAACAAAATGAGTACAAGTCCCAAAAGTGGACAACAAATACTGGACTGTCTCGAAAGATAAAAGACAAGTCTATATATACAGATGGAGACTGAAATAGTACAAAACGTTGTGTGCTCACTCCCGTCTCCGGATCAGTCTGCTCCAAGCTCGATCAACGCTGGCTACTAGTGCCCGGATCTGCATCACGAAATAGATGTAGAGCGTAGCATGAGTACCAAAACAACCGGTACCCAGTAGGCATCATAGGCCGATTGAACTTGAAAAGTAAAGGCAATATGAAAAGAAGGAATAACACAAACCGAGGGTCAAGAGCGAAAATCTAAGTAACAATGGAATGCACACAAGTGTACAAAGAACTAACTAAAGTAATCTATAAGCTAACTACACCTAACTGGGCCCCCATAAGCCCAGAAGGTACACTCGTGCGCAAGTTAAATAAAAACCCGAACGGACCCCCATAAGCCCGACGAGTACACAAAATAACTATAACTAAAGAGAATTGCATAAAAGAACCCAAGAACGAAGAACACGAATTAAAACCTCAACCCTAATTAGTAAAATCTGACAGTACGGAGGCCGGACCTCTAACCGGATGCTCACCAAAAGTACCCAAGTAACCAATCACAAATATCAAGTATATGAGGCCGGAACTCTAACCGGATGCTCTATATAAGTATCTAGGCAATAGAGGCCGGAACTCTAACCGAATGCTCTATATAAGTATCTGGGGAATAGAGGCCGGACCTTAAACCGGATGCTCTATAATAGTGCCAATGTAGCTGCTGAAAGAGTCCTAATTGATCCACACTCATAAATATCCGTGGAACGCCGTCCATGCTTAGCCAATCAATGTAAGTCCTTGGAACCAAATCGAAAATCAAATTCAAATTGCGAAGTAAAACTAGTGTTGTCGATGTAACTCGTGAAGCCGTAACATCGAGGAAAATAAGGATAACTATAGTCGGAGAGAGAGTATCGCCTAACTAAGGCCCAAACTATCAGACTCAAGTCTGCTATACCAGTCTACAGGGATCTAAGCCGGCCGAGCGACGTCGGGGCAAAAATAAGGCCTATTAGATCCGAATAATGTATTTCTAAGACAAGCCCTAGTCAAACCTAAACTAAGGCCCAACATTCTTCAAATAAACAATAATTAAGCATGCAAGCACTCCACATAGCGAGGAGGGTCCGTTAATAACACAAAACATGCTCACCGTTACCCGATAATTCCCGAAATAGGCCGAAAACATGATTTCTTAACACCTATGTAGGATTCAATAACTACCCAACCCAAATCCCAACTAATCAACATGCATTCACATTCTCGAGCTCAATCTAAGAGAGGGAAACCGTAGCCTACCTGTAGGCCAATCACACGCGCTCCAAAATCACTTCTCCGGAGCTTTCCCTTTCCGAACGTCCTCGAAACGCTGCCCCGCTATCAAAAATAGTATCATAACGTTATTACAGTCGTTTAGACACCAAAATCACAACAAACGGAGACGGGTCAATTTTGGAGTCAAAACAAGAATCGTGGGACCCGCACCGAACTGTCCAAATTTGACTCCGTCAAGACACCCTAAATATCACCCCAAACTTGTGTTCCAAAATGAAACACAATTCGGGGCTCAAAACGCAGCAAAACCAACAAGCAAGAAAATCCCATTTTAATCAACTAAAAAAAAAAGAAAACAGCAGCAGCCTAAACTCGAGATCTACAAGAATCTAATGGTGTCCAACACTCTTTGAACACTCTACGATGAAGCCACGAAAATTCTCAACACGTGAGACTTCGAATCACCCAAAATCGAGGTAAAATGAGTGAGATATGACCAAAACAATAATACCAAAAACAAAGGCTCGAAAAAGGTACTGCAGTCAGGTTTTATCGCGAAATTACCTCGAACGGGGACTCCAAATCACTATCCGAGCTCACCAACACGTTGTCCTCGAAAAATCTCACAACTTTGCCTTTTGAATCGCCCAAATCGGTTGAGAGATGAGAGAGTTATGAGGGTTAAAGTTTTGGGAAATATTGCTGAAAATCTGCATTATATTGCAGATTTTCTGCAATTTTTCCAACAACTAAAAACTCCGACGGGGTACTCCGATCTCGTTCGGAACCCCGTGCACGCAAACGAGATATGCAACCATACCAAATTTTACATTCCAAACTCAACGGCGCAGTCGAAATTTCTATCAGAGGTCATTTCGATAAAAAGTGGGTCCCACTTCCAAAAGCCATTTTAAGTCAAAACCCACAAAAGGGCTCGGAAAGATATCGAAAACCTCCAGACACAAAAGAAGGGTCAATCTAGACCAAACTCGACATTCCGGAGCTAACCACGCTGACAGAATTCTCATCCAAGCGCGTTTACTCAGAATGTTGACCAAAGTCAAACTTAGGCTTAAACTTAAAGTTAAAACGCCTAATCGCACCGACTCACACTGAAAACCTCGGGAGCCATGACGACCATACTACTAGCCTAAAATGACCCTTTCGGAGCTGATGGAATCGTCAGAATTGGATTCCGATGTCATCTTCTTGAACTTTTGATCGAAAATGATCATTCAAGGTCCATAAGCTCCAAAACACAAAAACTCGCACCAAGACCAAACGAACGACCAGGTGACCGAACTGTCAGTCCCAGCAAGTCATAAATGACTTGGGGTCGCTATAGGAACGCTCTAAACGACACACAGAAGACAAGACACAGAAATGACCATGAGGGTCATTACATTATTTGTTATAAAATAATAATTGTTTAAATATTTAATTGACATATATAAATAATAATTATATATGTACCCTTCGTCTTCTTTGGCTCATTCAAAATTATTAATTCTGTCATCTGTAAATTTTGACAAAAGAAATTTTTATCAAGTTTTATACATATAATTAAATTATGAAATACAACACAATCATTTGTGATATATTAACAGTATGGTAGAAAAAAAGAAAACAATATAATTAAAAAATTATAAGGTACAAAAAATAAATGCATATAAAAAAAGATAACTTTGAATATATATAGGAACGTGCGTGGTACGTTTGACCTCTATCATTATATTAAATTTTATACCGTCCCAACTCATATTTCTAATTTATTTATCTTATTGTGTGCCACCAAGTTCGTCCATTAAATCCATGTAATGTAAGAAATTTGGTGAAAATAAATAATATAAAATAGAGTCAGAAAAACTCTTTTTATACTTCATGGAAGTGTCATTACATGTTTATTTGAAAAACATATAATAAAGTGGAAGTGTCATTATAGGTTTATTTCAAAAGCATATAATAAAGTTCAACATTTTAACATAAACTTTCTAATATATAATATATTAATTGTCATTATTGATTTGATTATAAAAGTTAGAAAAAATTAAATTTTTAATTGAAAAAATATAGAGAAAGACATTTTCGTAATCCAACTTTGAATTTAAAACCTTTTATTTTTAACATAAAAAAATATTTGTAACATCAACCTAATTAACGTGAAAAGCAATAAGATAAACATGTCATCATACTATTGGGAAAAAAAACTTAAATAATAAATAAATTAATGCAAACCATATCTAAATGTGAAAAGTTTATATTCAACAAATATAAAAATATTATAAAACTGAAACTGTAGCTAACAAACATTAAAGTACTATATAGCACACAAGAATCAATAATCAAAATAATCTTCTTTTTATATTACAATTAACTTATGAAAATGGTTTTCCTATTCTAATTAATTTTTGAAAATAAAAGAACCGCAATGAAGATTAAATATATTAATTTTAATTATTTGACATAATATTAAATCACAAATTTCATTTTTATAAAATAGAAGCTACAAATAAAGTATACATTCACTTATTATAGTTGAAACATACTTTTTTCATTATTATTATATTGAATAAATAAATAAAAATAAATTAACACAGTGTGTTGACATAACAAAAAATGATCGAAAAGAAAAGAAAAAAATATTTTTTTGGATTGTATACTTGAATTTCACCCATATCAAGTTACGGACGTATTCGATACTAAAAAAGTTATTTAATGTTTAACTAATTTTGCGTAAGAAATAATCATATCTCAATTCATCATTCAAATCAACTTCCGGAAATGGAAGAAATGAAAAAAGAGTTTGATTTCAGTTCTTTGACGTATATAATTAGCTTACAAATTTCAATTTAACAAGATAAATTGTATCAAAATTTAAATTTTACCATCTAAATTTGCCAAATATTTTTCTTAGAACGGAGACATCTATTCCTTACTAACAAATGGTACAAAAATAAAATAAAAATTTACAATAATTATGCCAAAAAAAAAAGTTACAATGATACAAACAAAAATATATTGTATTTATTTACTTTTATGTATGGCTTTGTTGGTGCACAAGGTGTAACATTATTTTTCTTCAGAATAATAATTAAGATTTGTATCTAATCAAACAAAAATAGAAAATAGAATTATTCTTTATGTAATAAAGAATATCAATGCAACTGAAATGCAAATTAAATCAATTCCATATGTGATGAAGCAGACATACTTTATCAATAACAAATGAAAAACATAAAAAACTGAGAAAATAATCTTTATTGAAAGCCTGATAATCAATGGAAGAAGAAGAAATTATTATGAAAAATTACAAGAATCAAATAAAGCAAAAAAAAATTCTTTATTACAAATGAAACAATACCTGATACAGCCCAATAGAAAAAAAATTCAGCAGCTTTAAAATTAAAATCTACTACAAAGTGAAATGATTTAAAAAGTTACTAGTATATGTAGTGATATATTGAATTGGGAGGCCAAAAGTTTGGAAGTTAGAAGAGCAAAGGTTTGAGAGTTGAAGAAAAATAACGAAGAGTCAATATTTATTGTGATCTCTGAAAGAAAATGCCTTAAAGGTGTTTTTACTTTTAATTGAAATTTTTTATTAATGCAAATAAACAGAAGTAGCTAGAGAAAATGTAATTATTGATTTGATTTTAAAAGTTAGTAAAAGATACTTTTTTAATGGAAAAAAATTAGTGTAGGGGTATTTTCGTAATTCAACTTTTGACTTAAACTCTTCCCACTTATAATAATATATATAATATATATAATATATATAATATATATATATATATATGATAATTAGGTATAAATATTTTTGGAATAATATTTTCTTACTTACCGAACATAAAAAAAAAAAAAAACAAACCAAATCTGTCTACTTTTAATAAAGGCATTTTGGTTGCCTGTAATGAGTTTGCTTATGGTCTTCAATGTTTCGGCAAGCACCTTTGCAATGAGTTTGTAAGGCTACCTTTTTTGTCTGCCTCTTTCAGCTTCAGCTTCATTCACAGACTGAGCGATCCAGCTCCTCTAATTCAGAGAGGATGTTTTCTGCTTGTGTTTAAGCTTTCCATATACTCGCTTGTTCCATTCTCTAATGACTGCCTTGAGCAACTTAAGGTTTTTTTTGGAGGTAAGCACTTGAGACACAAATTAGAACAAAGAGAATATTTTGTTGTAGAAAGTCTCAAATTCAGGATCTTCCTCTGCGAATTTCCTGAGAAAAAAGTCAGGCACGTAGGTTCAGAGCTAGACCAACTACTCCAAGAACACTCATCCATAAATCGAAAGGTGAAAAAAAGCACTAGATCTTTCTTCATGGTTGGTTTACTAGGGTAAAACGTGCCCCTTTCCACCTCTAAGTAGTGGTGTTGGTGTGTTTCGTGTTAATCAAGTTGGGATATACTATTAACCATGTAATTGTGTTATAGTATTTTTTTATTTAATCCCTTGTAAAGATTTTTTATGTTGTATATTTAATATAAGAAATTTTTGTTTAAATAGATCATTATGTATATATGTGTGTCCATTGCTTATATAGTAGACAATTTTGTGTATGGAGTATTTTAACTCATACACGGAAGATTAAAATTGTTGGTGCATATAAGTTATAAATTTATGTTCACGATTAAAGATGAAGTAGGACGAACATCTTGATGATCGTAGCACAAGATTAAATATAATTTGATCTTAATTATGAGAATGGTTAAATTC
>NC_064293.1:33417184-33433606 GCF_019186545.1 Solanum stenotomum
ATACTTTGTAATTTATTGCGATATGGTTAATTCGTTCATTTGAGAATTATTATCGTAGTTGGAAGCCTCTATTAAATATATCTACGGTCCCTACTATGCCTGATTAATTGACCAAGTTTGAAAAGAAGGACAAATTGATTTTTTTTTGTTGATCTTCTTTAAGAGGATGAATTATTTGAGAGTTAAAGATTGAGTTAGTGACAAAAACGTTTGGCCTTAAATGGATGAAAACGTTTTTGTTCTTATTACAAAAACGTTTGGCCTTAAATGGATGAAAATGTTTTTGTTCTTATTACAAAAACATTTGGCCTTAAATGGATGAAAACGTTTTTGTTCTTATTACAAAAACATTTGGCCTTTAAATGGATGAAAATGTTTTTGTTCTTATTACAAAAACGTTTGGCCTTTAATGGATGAAAACGTTTTTTTATCTCAATTTATTCTCATGATTCTCTTGATTGCTCATTAAGCCTGAAATTTATTTGGACGTTTTTCCTATTCATTCTTGAGTTGGAAAACTAGATAAATAGGCTGGATATGGCATGAAAGTAATCATCTTTTGAAAAACAAGTAATACTTGCCCACACAAGTAACTTGGTAGTAACAGTCAATCAGGAAATAGGAGAAGATCATAGCTCTGGATCCTTGGCATCTGGACGACGTTTGTAGAAGTTTCAACAGGTTAATGTTCTTCTAAATTCGTTTGTGTTATATTGTTTAGTCTATATGTAAGATTTGTGATCCTGAATATAGCTTCCGTTGTGCATATTCTAACAAATCGTTCTTGGAAGATTTTCCTATATTAACTTTTGGCTATATTGTTAAAATAATTCATAAGGTAGTAGACTAGTGGCTATAATTTGGATATGAATCTGATTTGATCACTTGCTTAGGAGAAAACAAACTCAAGAACATGTTGTTTTCCATGTGGATTCTGTAAAGAGTCATTAGTACTTCTGTATCACATGTATATGGTTTGTGTTTCACCCTCATACATTTGATCTCTCAGTGTTTTAGGGTTAGTGAACTGAACTGAAGAGCTTTATAGAGGATCATTGGAATTGGCTCAACTGCAATTTTACATGCATGATGATTAGCTGCCTACAATGTGAGTTTCCAGAACTAAGATCAGCCTACTTATATAGAATAGAAGGTTTCTTTTTAGCCAATGGTTCTTGCAGTTTATCTGCCTAATGTTGCAATAAATAGTATAATTACATAACCTATGCTATTATTCATTATGAGATTGGTAAACCTGTTTTGACTTGCTTGGTATTTGCAAGACAAATTAAAAGCCAGGAGAGGTGACTTGAAGGGACAAAGTGTTGACCTGATGCTCAAGCATTTTTAAGCTGTTATCTGATGGTGGAAACAGATTTATTTGGTTTTGGTAACAAATACAGCTGCATTTTGGTGTTATACTTGATCCCTGAAATCCTTAACAACAAAAAAGAAAAAAAGAAGTAAAAGGTCAAAGCTTAGTTTATATCCCTCTGTCTTGAGGGGAACAATCTCAGTAAATACGGGAGTTTTAAGTGCATCAGATGAGCAAGCTGCATTATGCAGAGATGGTATTGTCATCGAGCTGCCAAACTCTTGGTTCCTAAGGGAGAAGGTTTCATGTTGGTTTGAGTTTGATGAATTGCCTTAAGCTTACTTGATGACTGTCCATCTAGGCTCTTCACAAACTCTAAAATTGTTATGATTGATGCATATTATATCAGTAGTATGATTTCTTCATGGAATGCTAACATACCAATTTTGTGTTTCCAGATACCAAAGTTATGCAGATGTACTGGATCAACCATCTAAGACATTTTGTTGGTATTACTAGTTTCTTAGCAAACACTGTAGATAACATCCTCCTTTTCTTTTCTCCTTGTATGAAGATGGGGAAGTCATCAATTTCTTCTGGATGAATTCTGTTAAGCTATTGTATTGGGTCATTCTTGAAACTAATTTTTTCTTTCTTGTTTCTTCACATGTTCCTTGATTTGTTTTTCATTCTTAATGCTATGACTCATTTATGTTAATGTGAATCAGCAAGTGAAACAAAAAAAAAAAACCCTTCATGAGCGTCTGTGGAAAATCATAGGATTTGCACCTGGCAGCTGATTGTACATGATGGTGTTATTCAAGCTTATATTCAGTTTTTCCAAAGTAGTTAACTTGTAGCTAGTGTTGGCAAATGTGAGAGAAAGGTTGTCTGAGCGCTCCTGTTCTCGCTTCATCTTTGTTTCACATCCATATATACCGAATCTGTCATCTCTTTTGCTTGCCCATCATCTGTGCCAAGTCCTTTCTCATTGTTTCTAGGATTCACCTCTTGGTTATGCTTTTAAAATGGCCTAAAGAAATTTGATAAGAGCCACTAGAAGCAAAACGAACTGTTCAAAGTGGCCATAAATGATAGCTACTAGATCTCTTCTTCTTGACCCTGAATGAAGGAGCTCCCATTGATTTGTACTCATCAATCATCTATCGGGTCTTGGAGTTGTGTCAAATGAAGTAATATATGTACCTCCATTGCAACCTGGTTTGCCTCTATGTACCAATATTTGTGATCAACGCAATCTTTGGCTCATTATCAGTTGAAGATTTTGTGGTGCGTGGTGAAGAAGTAACACAGTGGATGGTCATTCACTACTATTATGTGGTTGGCAACTTTGCCTTGCAGAACTAGTACGTACCACAATAACAACACCTCATTCCCAAACATTAATATTTGTTATTTCACAAAAACATTACATCAACTATGAGTCAATCAAAACATATGTCTAATTCAACGGGATTATCCGCGGAATTTTCTAACAAAGTGATTGAATCAGACGAAAATGTCATGGAACTTCCCATCATCTGATGAACAATCGGTTGAGATTGAAGAGGCTGAGGAGGTACTTCTAGCACTTCAACTTCACCTTCAAGCATTTCTAATACTCTACTCATCGAAGGGCGTTGTAACGGATTTGTTTGTATGCACCATAGCGCAACTAAAGTCAGCTTTCTAGCCATCTTCTTTTCATCGTCATTTGCTTCTTCATCCACAACAATCACCTTCCCCTTGTTGAACTTATCGTAAATATAATAAGGAAAATATTGGCTGGAATTCTCTTCATTTGCAACTTCATGTCTATTCAAGTCCAGCATTTCCATTAGCAGCATTCCAAAGCTGTAAACATCAGCTTTGTAAGAGATTGCCCCAATGCTTCTGCTGATCAACTCTGGAGCTACATATCCAATCGTTCCACGAGCAGCTGTGAGGTTCACAATGCTATTATTTGTTGTATATAATTTTGCAAGCCCAAAGTCAGAAATCTTTGGAATGAAATTCTCATCCAAAAGAATATTGTGTGGCTTGATGTCAAAATGCAAAATTTGTACATCACAGCCTCGATGCAAATACCCAATTCCTCGAGCCACTCCAAGAATAATGTCATACTTCCTCTGCCAACTTAACAGAGGACTTCCTTGTTGACTGGTGCTGATGTACTTGTTGAGTGATCCGTTGGGCATGAAGTCGTATACAAGAGCACGTATTGTTCCCTCAACACAATACCCCACGAGCCCGACCACATTGACATGATGGATCCTTCCAATGGTAGCCACTTCATTCATGAAGTCTTGACAACCAGCTTTAGGCTTGTTCAATATCTTCACTGCTACATCTCTTCCACTTTGAAGCTTTCCTTTGTATACACTGCTGTAACCTCCCTCACCTAATTTCTCTTTGAATGCTCTGGTCATTCTCTTTATGTGGGAGTAGTTATATCTGATTGGCATGAAATTGTTTTGTGTTTGCAAAAAGCCTTCAATCGCATCATACATGGACAAATGCCTCCTTTTGAATTTGATCACCAGAAATACAATTACAAACGGAAGGCCGATCACAAATTTTGTTCCTGAAATGTTAGTGAAAAATTACAAGATTACAATTGAATATAAAATGAAGAAATAAAAATCTCTTCAGGCTGAGGCCCGGATATCTCTCTCTTTGAGGAGATTCAAGTCCACTGCAGCAAATGTTTTTCACCGGTTCAGCAGTAGTCCTTCTTGACTTGTCCCCTCTAGGATACAATAGCCTTAACACAAAGTATAACTTAACAACTCTGGACAAGAGTTGAGCTCAAAGCTCCACAAAAAGAACACTCCCTTCAACTAATAAGAAGCCTCTTCTTTTTTTTTTACCAACTTTTTCCTTTCTATATTTTGCTTGTGTTTTTAAACCAAATGTAGACCACTATTTATTCTAGAAGAAGTCTTCCTAGCAATGAATAGACAGATAATGGGATGGTAAATAGTAAAGATAAATGGTCTTAGGAGTTACAAGTATAATGGAGGAATTATGAGTGACAATCAAGTAGGCACTAATGCCATCAACGGCATTTTGCATCTGTTGCAAAACTGAAGTGCATATGGCACTAACTTGTAATGGAGTAGTGCAGTTGTAATGCAGCAGTTAGCCACTCCAACAGCCATAAATGAAAAGTCCTCAACGGGCAGTAGAAAATACACTTAATTCTAGGGGTATTAAGAGACAAATTAATAATTAATAAATATTAAAATGCTCAAAATACTAACAGTTCCCAAATACGCTGCAAGTTTGAGAAGTCATAAAGTTAACTTCCTCTTGAGCCAATATATCTAAGAGATGTCCTTTTCTTATTTGGACCCTTCTGCTCTTCTCAGAAATTATGAACATATCATCATATCATATTTTATATTATAAATGGGAAGGTGCTTAGTCTAAAGTTGGATTACGGAAATGTCCTTCAATTTTTTAATTATCATCATCATATTTTTACTCTCTCTATCCCTAATTACTTATCCACTTTTGAATTGACACACCTATTAAGAAATCAATTAATGACATAGTGAGTTTACCATTTTACCCCTATTAATTATGAAGTGGATGAAAAGTTCTGCATTTTATAAAGTAATTAGTCATTTAATTGAGGGTATAATAGGTAAAAAAAATTTGTCCTTTCTTGATTTATCAAAATGGACAAGTAATTAGGGACAACTATAAAAGGAAAAGTAGACAAGTAATTAGGGACAAAGAGGGTATTATTATTATTATTATTATTACTATTGTTATTCTATAAGTGTGAAGCCATTAAAGTTGAATGACTTTTTAACTCTTCAAGAAGTCACCATTAAAGTTGAATGACTTTTTAACTCTTCAAGAAATCACTATACCTATAAGTCTCTTACACGTTGTCTTCTAATGACAATACTGTACATTTGAATTTGGTTTAGAGAGCATAAAGCTCTTACCATATGTTCTTTCAAGCATTTCTTTACATTTAGGTTTTTTCATTTTTTGCTATCATTCAAATTATGTTTTTAAATTGATGTTTAAGTGTTTGATCTCTTACATAAAAATATACTGCTAAAATTTTGTTTTATGAACTTGTGATGTAATTTTTTAATCTCATGTATAAATCAGAGGTGATGCTTTTGCAGACCGTTGAGGTGCTTAGTCTAAAGTTGGATTACGAAAATGCCCTTCAACTTTTTAATTATCATTATCATATTATTATTATTATTATTGTTATTAATTATTATTATTATTATTATTATTAATAATTATTATTATTATTTGATAAGTGTGAAACCATTAAAGTTGAATGACTTTTTAACTCTTCAAGAAATCACTCTACCTATAAGTCTCTTACACGTTGTCTTCTAATGACAATGCTATACATTTGAATTTGGTTTAGAGAGCATAAAGCTCTTATCCTTTCAAGCATTTCTTTACATTTAGTTTTTTTTTTTTTTTTCATTTTTTGCTATCATTCAAATTATATTCTTAAATTGATGTTTAAGTGTTTGATCTCTCACATGAAAATATACTGCTAAAATTTTGTTTTATGAACTTATGATGTAACTTTTTAATCTTAAGTATAAACCAGAGGTGATGCTTTTGCAGACCATTGAATAGAACTTTTAGTAGAAATCACGTCAATACAAATGAGGTATGCGGCATGTCTCTCCAACAATTTCACAATTTTTTGCATGAGTATTTTTAATAAATTTGATTAACATTTGATTATTATATTTTTAATTAGATTTTAATAACTTAATGCATGTATATTTTACAAAGTAGAGCCTCCTTGATAACTTTAGTTTGACAATGACTTATTGAAATTATATTTTGCTTTAGTCTCCTAGCTTTCGAGGTAAAAAGGATAAATAATGCTTCTCCCTCAACAACATTGAGCAAAAGAAATCGAGAATTTCTCTGAAGAAGACATATTCTGACAAATGAGGTAATTTTATTTAATATGAACGAGTACTTAAAATTCAAATATGAACAACATTAAAATTTATTTTTCTAAATATGAAAAAGGAATAACAATCCTAAAGAGAAAAAAATATAATAAAAATTGAATTCGAATATGTTCTATTTTAGAATTTTGTGTTGTGCTCACTTGTGTTAAATTACTAGTCTTTGAAAACGTGCAACGTTGCACGTTTATCTCTATTATTTTATAAAATATGTACATGCCTAATTTTATATATTCTTTTAAGTACATATTTTCCCTATGCAAACACTGCAATATCATCTTATTTTTTAATTTAATTTTTAGTTATTATTTTACAAAATAGGAAATGTTGAACTTATTTTAAAACTAATCAAGGTTATAATAACATCTAATGGTATATAATATAATGAATTTCTTCTCTAAATTTAAGAACAACATAATTAACAACATTATGGGATATATTATGGGAGTTGCTGGCATAGAATTAGGACTAACTTGCTTTTTATATATATAAAAAAGGTATAACTATACAAATAATGATGTACCACATTCGAGGCAACCATATTAATTCCCATGTATACCGTCCAACAACTTCCTTATCTTTTAGGATGTGATACATTATCTTTCGATTTATTCAAAAGTATACAATTTTAATATCATTAAAAGATGCCACAAGAAAATAACAAAAATTAAATTCATACACCAAATCACCTTTTCAAGAAGCAACATATAATATTAGAGGCGTATGGAGGAGGGAGTCACTGGGTTCACGTGAACCCATGCCCCCCTTCCGAAATCATATATAGTAGTGTTATATTTTTTAATTTTTTTTTATTAAATATAGATGTGTAAACCACACATGAAGTATCATATAATGTGATGATGATTGGGTGTACCTCTCAGTGAGATTAGAAATTTGACTTTTATATCTATCTTGTTTTATTTTTCTTTCAAAAATTGGGTAACACCTCTAAAAGTGGTTTTTGATATCACTTTTGGCGCTTTAACTAATTAAGCATTTCAATTTTGGACTTATAATTTTAAAATTTTAACTGTTTTCAATGATAAGAACCTAAATGTCAAACATATTAGATTTCACATTTTCATAATAGTACACCCATCATCTCGAAATCCTGGATATGCCTCTGTTAATAATAGGCAAGCAAAAGTTTGTTCCAAGTCACCTACCAATACGACTGGCGAAACAGAATCATATTATAGTGTCAACAACTTTAACAAGATCCAATAAAGCCAAGAATTAAGTGATGAACTACCAAGTGTTATTGGACAGATTTGAAGAAAAAGACAAGAGAAACATACTTCAAGTTCCTTTACAAGGCCAATCTATCTTTTTTAGTTCATACATTTGTAAAAGAAAGTTTGAGGTTGATAACTCAACTTTCTCCTTGGCATTTATGATTTTGTTGTTGGGTTTTATTTGACTTGATTTCTTACCATAAATAGGTTTTCCTTTTAGGAAAAGATTTTGGAGTGACTAGTCCTTTTCTTGTAGGAAAAAGTTAAGCGCTCTATAAATAGATGCTTGTTCCTTCTAATTTAATCAACATTCACAATGTAGTCTTAAAGGCTTTGCGAGTTTTGGTTGCGTGGAGAATTTATGGGACACAAGCTTGATACATTATCACTTGTTTGAACCTCCCATGTTTTCCGAGTGAATTGGTTGAGGTTATTTCTCTTATGTTTATATAGTGGATTGCTCATCTCCTTTGTAGACGTAGGTCAATTGACCGAACCACGTTAAATCTTTGTGTCTTTTGGTATATTTTTCGTTTGTCTTCTTACTCGTGGTCTTTTGAGGTTTGCTTTGCTAGCTTCCACATTACACCTGCTTATTTCGGTCCTAACATTTTTATTACTTAAGAATCCTCACTTGTAATATCATCATAGAGTGTATTATAAACTTTATGATGATCATAGAATATCTAGTTCTCTCTAGCTCATAGTTTCTTCATGGTTGTTAATTAGTAGAGGATAGGTACCTCATTAGGATGGATAGGGTAAGGCCAAGTCTCTCTTGCTTGTACTTAATCTTATTGAATTTTTTTTATGTTTATTATTAATAAAAGCTACTAGACCACTGTCTAGTGGTATAAATTTGCTCAAATAATAGGCAAGCAACATTATATCCTTATGTTGGTTCACTACCATATCAAAATCTCAATCTTGCTAAATCATATGATTATAACTCCTAAAGTATCCGTGTATTGAGAAATTGGATGAAAAACAAAATGGAATGTTAATCTGTGTACAGCCAAATAATCATACAGCTTGCTAAAAGGATATATAGGAGCTTACCCATGAAAGGCACAAGTAGCGACAGACTGGTCCCTGATTAAAGTGCAAAAAATTTAGAACGAGAGATAAATGGAGGATTAAAAGTCTATATAGAGAAAAGTTTGAGTCCTCACCGAGAATATGTTCAATATTACCTACAAAGACATAAAGAAATTAAATTGTAGTGAGTGAATTCATTGTTTTTCCTAATTTGTTAGGATGGAAAAGAAAGTTAATTAAGGAGCAGAGCAAATATAATTGAAGATTGTCCTTACTTGCTCCATCACCTCTATAAAATAGGATCCTATCCGTGAAATACTCAAGTCGCATACCTGGTTTGGTTAGATTAAAGTGCAAAAAATATAGAATGAGAGATAAATGGAGGATTAGATTAGAAGTATATGTAGAGAAAAGTAACACCTACAAAGACATGAAGAAATTAAATTGTAGTGAGTGAATCCGAATTTCTTAGGATTGGAAAAGAATGTTAATTAAGAAGCAGAGCATATGTCCTTACTTATCCTTTGTCCAAAATCCCCATAATATTGGAGCTTATACGCTATATAGTAAAGTAGGAGGCCAAGTGGATACAGACTGATCGCTGGCCAGATTAAAGTGCATAAATTTAGCAAATTTAGAATGAGAGATCAATGGAGAATTAATAGTAAATGTAGAGAAAAGTTTGAGTCCTCACCGCGAATCCAATAAAGAACACCTACAAAGACATGAAGAAATTAAATTGCAGTGAGTGAATATATCCATTGTTTTCCTAATTTCTTACGTATACGGGATGGAAAAGAAATGTTTAGTAAGAGAGATAAATGGAGAACTAAGAGTATATGTAGAGAGAAAGTTTGAGTCCTCACTCACCAACAATCTTTTGAATAACACCTACAAAGACATGATGAAATTAAATTGTAGTGAGTGAATCCATTGTTCACCGAATTTCTTTTCTTAGGATTGGAATTGTGTTCATTAAGGAGCAGAGGATATATAATTGAAGACCTTACTTTGTGGAGCACTCCCCAGATAATAATGAAGCACAAATCCGTTGAGGATGGCTTGATGAAAATCAGAAAGGGAAAAGTTGTTCTCTGTATAAATAATATAATTAGGCCATGAGGTCAGGCCTATCAATTCCACTCTGCATCCATCGCTGAGTGCAGAGGTATCTATATCTCCAATCTTTAAATAAGTGTATTTGCAGCCAATAATTTCCAGAAATGACGAAGAATTATTAACAGAAAATGGACAGTTGATCATGAAAATGGGATCTATGTCAGCGTTTGGCAGGTAGAATGAATAGGAATGGTTCAAGAAGATATGCATAGGTCTGAAAGAGCATAGATCATCTTGTGTTTGTAAAGTTGGATCTACCAGGTGAATTGTCTCATTATTATAGTTGATGGCTTGCACATACAGCTTCTTGGAGAATAACGATATAACTGTTTGGTTACTTTCACAAGCTAATTCAAATGCTATACCATATCCGCAATATTCTGGATCGGTGTTTAAGTGAAAAGGATAGCTTATGTTACGGATATTACCACAAGCAGAAGTGGGACAGTAGTAGTGTTTGCTCTTCCTAGCATTGCATGTTTGCAGAAAGATGAGGATTATTAATGCAAAATATTTGGTTCCCCTACACAAATACATTTGTACTTTCTTTCCAAAAGAATTGAGACTTGAATGCGGATGTGTTTGTTGGATATTTAAAGTTGTGTGGACTTTTCATTAACAATGGAAGACTAGCTTGTGTTTGGTCGTTGCAATTTGATGAAGAGGAAGACTGCTTTATTATGTGAGTGTGACATTAAGGTCCTACGAGTAAGTCCTACTTTTCTTAAAGGAGAGTGCAAAAACTTTAAAAGACGTTGAGAATACTTTTCAACAATTTCAGTCATTTGCGTTTACCTATCTAATGAGCTAGCTATCATCTATCGGGATCTACAATTTTCTTCTCCAAATAATCTCCATCGAGCATACAATGAGAGACTGATCTAGTCCACAAATTCCAGATATTTAGGATAACAAAAATAACACTCTAATTATCACTCTGTCCCAAAAATGTTGAATTTGGAGATAATTAGGATACGAGGGAGGAATCATGGAAAAGTCTAACTTGATTAATGCCACATCATACATACAAGCAAAATTTTACACACTAACGCAAAAGAGTAGATTTTTTTTTCCTTTCAACTATTTCCATCCTGTGTGCTTAACCAAATGATGCCCGAATTTACTCCATATAGCAAGGGGTGGCAAAATCAAACCCAACCCGTTCAATCTGACCCAACTCATTTAGGTTTGGATTGGTTATTGACCCGCTCATTTATTAGCTCAACTCATTAAAAATAGCTCAACCCATTAAAAACTAGGTTGATATGTAATCAAATTGATTTTTGAGTCTTTGTCAAAATATTTTTAAAAAACTTTTTTTTGATTTTATATGTTTTATATAGTTATGTTTTTATTAGGTACTGAAAGCTTATAAAATAACAAATAAAGCTATTAAAACTTGTTAGGTTATGATCGGTTACTAACTCGTTTTGACCCAACCCATTTTGGCCCAAACTAATTTGGGTTGGGTTGGGTTGAGTCTTGCCCCATTTTGATTTGCTCAAATTTAACCCAATCTGTCCAATTGTCACCCCCTAGATATAGATTAATGGTATGCTAATTTGTGTCCAGCCAAATAATGCAACTTGCCAATGGGATAAGAGCTTACCCATGAAAAACTCAGGAAGCTTTTCAACGCTCCTTCGTTAAATTTAGTCCAAATTCTTTAATAAATTTATGCATGTGTAGTTATAGTATGTACATTAACACTAAGCATCCATCCTCTTCAAATCCTAAATTCGCCTTTATAAAAACTGGCCTTCTCTATAATATTGGTTAAAGCTTTGAGGGGTTGTTTGGTAGAGTGTATAAGAATAATGTTGAATATGATGTATTAGTAATGCTTGCATTATTTCTTATACATTGTTTGGTTTGATGTATTGGAAATAGCAAGCCTTGTATAAAGACTATTAAAAAAATATTTGTTTACAAAAATACCCCCACATTCTTTTACAAAAATTATTATTATTATTATTATTATTATTACAATTATTATTATTATTATTATAATTATTATTATAATATTATTATTATTTTATTCTTAGACCTTTGCACGAACTTGAAAATCTTCTTGATAAAAAGTTTTCTCAATTTGGTGCAAGTGAGAAACCGATAAGTCTCGTTGAAGATTTTGCAGATGAGATGGAAGCCACTTTTGATTTCAAAACTCAAATGGAAATGGAAGTTAATAAACTTCATGGGTATCCAAAAAAGAATAGTGGTAATACTGCTTATGCTAGAAAACCTAGCATGCAAACATATTACTATCCCAGGCCTACTCCTCAAGATGTTTTAATAGAGGAAAGAGATTGGAATCAAACTAACACTTCTTGTAGTGGAAGTGAGATTTATGAATGGAATCTTGATGGGTTAACTGATAGGCAGTTGACGATTATGGTTCATAGGATGCTTATGTATGCTACTATCTGCAAAAGTGTTAGTAACATTGACAAGACCATTTGCAAGATGATTATTGCAGGATTTACCAGTCAACTAAGAGGATGGTGGGATAATTATATGCCCTCTGATGCGAGAGCAGCAGTAATTAATGTTAAGGCAGTAAATGAAGAAGTTGATAATTTAGGCTTTGCCCTTGTTCAAAATAGAGAAGACGCTGTGTATACACTTATTTTGACTATTCTCGAACATTTTAGTGGTAGATTTACCAATCAATATGAAACCATTAGATCTCTACTAAATGACCTTAGATGTAGACATTTAGGTGAGTTTAGATGGTATAAAGACACTTATTTAAGTCGGGTAATGGAACTTCCCGAAAATGGTTTAGAATTCTGGAAAGCCAAATTTATTGATGGCTTACCTTCTTTATTTGCAGAAAGAGTAAAAAAGACTCTTAGAAATTCACAAGGAATTATTCCCTATAGTGATTTTACTTATGGAAAGCTTATTGGGGCTTGTACGCAAGAAGACATAAATTTGTGCAATGAGTTAAAACTCTCAAGACAGCTTAAGATGGATAAGCTTAGAGAAAAGTCTCAATTAGGAGATTTTTGTACTCAATTCGATTTACCGGATGCTTCAAAAAGCACCAACCGAGAAACTTCTAAATCAGAATCTCATATAGATCTCATCATAAGAAAAGAAGATCTAGAAGAAGGATGAGAGAAGAAAGAGATGAATTGTCCGATTATTATAGTTGATGGCTTGTACATACAGCTTCTTGGAATATAACCATGTAATTGTTTGGTTACCTTCACAACCTAATTCATATCCTGGAAAATGACAATCATTATTTGGATTGGTGTTTAAGCTAAAAGGGTAGCTTATGTTAAGGATATTGCCACAAGCAGAAGGGGGACAGTAGTAGTGTTTGCTCTTCCTAGCATTGCATGTTTGCAGAAAAATGAGGACTAATGTAACATATTTAAGCAGAATAGTTCCCCTACACAAATACATTTGTACTGTCTTGATTCTTTTCTTTCCTACTATTTCCAAGAGAAGAAAATAATTGAGACTTCGGGTGTGCTTGGTATATATATAAATATGAAAGGAAAATGTTTTCCTAGAAAACGTTTTATTGGAAAGCAAATTGGTTTTAACTTGTTTTGCCGTGTTTGGAAAATATTTTCTATTGTTTGGTTGGTAAATGAAAAATATTTTTTAGAAAATATCTTTTATTTTTTTGCTAGAGAATAGAACTTTTTTTAGGAAAATAGTTTGCACGTGCATGAAAATAGACCCCAATAACTGATTTGAGACCCAATCCCGATATCTGAACTGGGACCGACCCCGACAATTAATCTAAGATTTGATTCCGATGGCCAATTCAAGATCCAAACCCAATCCCTGACCTGGGAGTTGATCTCGACTCCAAACTCGGGACCCGCCATTTGAACTGGGATCCGACATTCAATTTGGGACCTGATCCCGATTCTTGACTTGAGACCCGACATTCGGACTAGGATCCAACCCCAACCCCAACCCCGAGTATCGAATTGGGACAAGATCTTGATGATCAATCAGCTGGAATCTGACCCCAAGACCTGACTATAACTCTCGTATGAGATATGACTTTCAAACTAGGACCCAATCCCAAGATCCAACTCAACCCTAATACTGACACCGATATCCCTGACTCCCCACCTGAGACCCAACATTCGAATTGGGACCTGACCTCAACACTCGAATCAGGACACAACCTCGATGATTGATCCAAAATTCAACCTACAAAACCGCCCCAGGACACCCAAACTAGGACACAGTTGATCAATTTGGGATCCAATCCCGACACTCGATTCGAGACCCGACTTTCAAATCAGGACCCGACCTTGACACTTAACGCGGGATCCAACTTTATAATCGAGACCCGACTCGAACACAAACTTTTAAAAAATTATTTATTTGTGAGAGGGGGTGGGGGGCTAGTAGGTAGAGATGGGGTAAAAAATGAAATTAAAAAAAAATTGAAATACTTTTCAAAAACAAACTTTTGAATTTTATTTTTTGTGGGGGTTGTGGTAGGGGGTCGGGGTAGGAGTGGGATAATAAAAATAAATTTCAAAAATTTAAAATATTTTTAAAAATGAACTTTGAATTTATTTATTTCTTTGTGAGTGTGTGTGTGGGGGTCGGAGTACTAGCTGGGTTAAAAAAATCATAATTTGAGGTTGGAGGAGAGTTTTGAAAATGTTTTCCTTATTTTTTCATGGAGGCAAGTCATTTTCCTTAAATTTGAGGAAAATAAGTTGACTTGAAAACATTTTTCAAAACATTTAAACCAACCAAACATGAGTAAATTGAGTGTGTGTTTGGTATGAAGAAAAATGTTTTTCATGGAAAATGTTATCTAAAAAATAAGTGGATTTCTAACTTATTTTCTCATGTTTAGTTGGTGAGTAAAAAATATCTTTTGAAAAATATTTTTTAGTATTTGACATATGAATGAAAAATATTTTAAAGAAAATATATTTTATTTTTTGGTAGAGAGTAAAAAATAATTTTTAACTAGGAAACCAACCTCGATAATAGATCTAGGACATGATCCCGACACGCAAACTAGAACACAACCCCGACGACAGATCTGAAATTTGACCCTGAGATTTGACTAGGACTTGGCCCTGACTTTCAACCTAAGACCCGACATTCGAATTGGGAATGGATATTCGACCCATGACTTGACCCCGACACCCAATCTTGAACACGATCCATCAATTCAAATTTTAACTTCGACACTCGAATCGAGACCCAACTTCCAAATTAGGATCCAACCTCGACAACCAACAATTGATGTGATACCCAAGAGGGAAGGTCAGGGTACGGGGTAGGGTAATAAAAAAATTGTAATTTGAGATTGGAAGAGGGTTTTGGAAATATTTTCCTTAATTTTTGAAGGGAAGTCAATTTCCTTGAATTTAAGGAAAATAAGTTGATCTGGAAAATATTTTTCAAAACATTTAAGTCAACCAAACATGAGAAAATTGAATAATATTTTCCTCGTACCAAGCACACCCTTCAATATAATGTATGAGTAAATGCAATTAAACCAGCTAATTTGAAGCTATGTGGAATTTTCATCAACAATTGGAGACTTCAAGTCAATGGAGAACTTGTGTTTGGTCATTGATGAGAAAGTTGCAATTTGATGAAGGGCCCTCAAGAGGTTCACTTTGACGTTTACTGATTTATTAACGAAGGAGATGGAAATATCATGTTGAGAATGAGAAAGAAATGAAACATCAATAATAATAAAAATAATAATGTATATTTAAAATAATAAAATAAAAAAGAATTTAAAACGATAGACCTAAAAGTAAATTAAAAAAAAAATTTAAAAGTAATCCGCTTGTAATTATATCATGTAATTACCAGCAATCCACAACCTATTTTTGAGAATTGGAGAGTATAATTACTTCTTGTCAATTACACAAAATTATCTGCTTACCAAGTAACTATATGGTCAACCAAACATATTAGACAACATAATTACATCTAAATACTCCAAATCGAATCAGCAGGATGACTTTCCAAACAGGCCCTAAAGGAAATGAGTTTCATTGTCCTGCGATAGCAAAGAGAATATTTTTCTTATGGAGCGTGTGAAAACCTTTAAATGACGTTGAGAATACTTTTCTAAGGCTGATCCTTCAATTTCAGTCATTGGCGTTTACCTATCTAATGAGCTATCAATCATTTATTGGGGTCTATAATTTTCTTCTCCACATAATTTCCATCTAGTATACAAGCTAGTCTTGAGACACTGATCTAGTCCACAAATTTCAGATATTTAGGATAACAAAAATAATAATTATCTCTCAATCCGAAAAGAGTTGAATTTGGAGATAATTAGGATATGAGGGAGTAATCATGGAAAAGTCTAACTTGGAGTAATTGAAGAATTAATGTCACATTATGCATACAAACAAGCAAAATTAATGGTACGCTAATTTGTGTCCAGCCAAATTGTCACGCCCCGAGCTACCCCCGAGACGCGGACACGGGACCTAGCACCACAAGTGATCCCAAGCTAACCCTGCTGGCATGATCATGAGCATACTAAAGATAATAAACTGATGCGGAAGCTAATTCCTAAATAAATTTGAAGAGATGGGGAATACCCATATACTATAACTGAATATATCAAATCTGAGAGTTTAATACAAAAGAAACATCAAACTCAAAACACTAAGCTGAATCTAACTATGTCTGAAATAAGCCTCTAAACTGACTAGAAATATTGGGACATGCCCCAACTAGGTCTAGCAAAACTGAAACTAAAAACTAA